>NC_080468.1:807500-937500 GCF_030265055.1 Doryrhamphus excisus
TCTCCCTCCTTTGTTCCCTGAGAAACTAGGTTGGGTGTGGAATTGATCAAACATCAAGAAGACCACATCAATTTAAAAAAAATTAAAAAGTGATGATATCTTGGCAGAAAAAGGCACGGTTAGCTCAGTCGGGAGAGCATGAGACTCTTAATCTCAGGGTCGTGGGTTCGAGCCCCACATTGGGCGGTTCAGCTCTTTTGGTGATACATCTTAAAGATTTCTTTCCTGTGGAAAATTCTGCAACATGCGGAAAACATTTCATTCGAAGTACACAAAAACAAATCCCATTCTTGTAGGACCACAAATGGTAGAGCGCTCACTTCGCATGTGAGATGAAGTGGAATCGATGCCTGCATTCTCCAAATGGTATATTATGCCTTTTTCTTGCCAAAAAAGCATTCTCAATCTCCCACATTGTACCGGATACTTGGATTAATTGCATTCTAATGATGTTTCCTAAAAACACAGGTGGTGTCAAAACTGGTGCATTAGTACAGTCCGATGAGGATGGGATTCGAACCCATGCGTGCAGAACACAATGGATTAGCAGTCCATCACCTTAACCTCTCGGTCACCTCATCTCCTTTGTGGACATGGTCTTGTTGACTCAAAATGACACATCTTAATTAGTGTTTTGGTGTTGCAGAAATTGTGGCAGCCTTCCTGTGCAGCGGGGGATTTAACTCAAAGGCTAGAGTTCTTGCTCTACATGCAAGAAATAGCGGGTTTGATACCCGTGTTGTCGAAATGATATGTTATGGCTTTTTTTTGCCAACAAAAGCGTTCTTGATCTCCGACATCGTACCTTATACTTTGATTCATTGCATGCTAATAATGTTTACTAAAAATACAGGTGTGGTCAAAACTAGTGTATTTTTACATCACCACACTTGGACAAGTGGACAGACAATCTTGTCTTTTCAGACAATACAATTACACACACCTGCCATGACCCTGAATCGGCCGGGGTTGCTGCGGCCACAACACTGAGTAGGAACCACTATACAATTACAGCTGTGAGCTATGCTTTTCTGGGCAAGAACCATAAACTCAGACTTGGAGGTGCAGATTGCTCATTCCAGCTGGTTCTTTTTCGTCTGCAAGCAAAGCTTGAATTTCATGTGGGTGTTGTCCTGGCGGGAGAAACATTTTAGCTTGTGTCGGCATGGCTACCGTGACAAAAGCCCATTTTCCTTTCCAGTAAATGTGCATCAGCTGAACACTTTGCAGACCTAATGCTGTGAACATTTGCGCGAACTCAAGGTCGGGTCCTACATCCTGTTTGTGTCTGATTGTAACATGATATGCATCAGGATTCTGTATGTCACCTCCCAACTGCACTTGTCTGGTCTTAATATGTCATTGGCTGTGTTGTCGTGATCGATGTTGATGAAATCAAGAGAACAAAGTCACCCCTTTACAAACTATTTGCCAACTCACGATGTAAACAGCAATTGTGCTGAAAACTGGGATTGAACCAGGGACCTTTAGAGATTCAATCCAACGCTCTCCCAACTCTGCTTTTTCAGTCTGGGCTAAAAGTGGGGGTAGGGTGAAGCTGTGTCTGTGCCACGTAATATGTTGCTGTGTACCTGGTCCAGTGTGTTCTCATCTTGGGTTGGAATGTCCCCATGCTGGTAAAGGGTGGGGAATACAGTCCGTTGATGAGGATAAGCGGTACAGTGGAGTTCACTGGTTGAAGTCGCCAGGTACCATAAAAATGGCAATGGGCCACGAGGGTGTTCTGAATTCCCCTTTGGCCAAATTGGCTAAATGGCCGTACAAAAAGCACCATACTTGGAGCCTGTGGTCAATGTCAACAGTTGGGCTAATTCAGTTCCGTTGAGACGGTGATTATGTACCAAGTCAGTTATGTCAGTCAGGATTTGGTCAAGGTTGTTGTGTGGTTTTGGCATGGATAAGGCTATGTATCTAAATTTAGGAGGAGTCCATGGTCTGTAAACATACTGAGGTACTCCCACTGCTGTTGCGGAACTTGCGGGACCTTGCAAATTTCCCCACTGAGGGACAAATAAAGGCATATCTTATCTTCTACCATAGGGTAGGCTTTTGGCAAGAAGTAGGATTCTTAATCCTACTTCTTGCCATTCTTAATGCTTTCCCAAGTTCCAACATTTCCTTGGGAGCGAGTTTGATAACCGAGCCCACCCAGGGACTCTCAATTCACACGTGTTGGACTTTGGACTCCCTCCCTTGTATGAACATTTTTCCCGATTGGCGAACTGTTTTTGTGTTGGTGCCAGATGCACAGCTGGCGCTGTGGCTAAGCTGGTCAAAGTGCCTGTCTCGCACTGTATCTTCAATTTAATTATTGAGAATGGCGTTTACCCACAGTCCTGGAAGATCGCAAAGGTGCTTGGTCGAAAAGGTTTACTTAAACAAGTTATTTAGGGAAGGGGCCTACCTTCACCGCCTGAACAGGGACTTGAACCCTGGACCCTCAGATTAAAAGTCTGATGCTCTACCAACTGAGCTATCCAGGCCTTTGTTGAACGAGGACAACTCACAAGGTAAAATCTTCTGGCATACTGTACTTGACCTTGCAGAGATGAGAGCTTCTTCTCTGGCTCTCAACAAAGGCGGTCGCATCTTTCCCCTCTCCTCCCTATCCCTTATCTTCCCTGCTTTGTTGTCCCCTGTCCTTCCTATTGATGGAGTTTGACTTGATTCTTTGTCAAGCAGTCTGAAATTGGCAAACTGAGAAATTCTGATTGAGTGACCAATGCATTCTGTCTATTTTAATACATTTCGTCTCAACTCATGTTGAAAAAGGACAGAGCCATTTCCGTGAGAGCACAAGACCCCTGGATTGTACCCAAAAATACTTTGCGTTCATCAAAGAGTAAAGCTGGTGTCCTGGTTTGCAATGCCTCGATTGTTACACCAGAAGGTGCGAGTCACATCCAAAACAAAGGGCATGCTGGACACATAGCATGCGTTAGTATGGCTTCAACTGAACAGAAGTTGGCAGGGTGTGAGTCTCTGTGGCGCAATCGGTCAGCGCGCTCGGCTGTTAACCGGGAGGCTGGTGGGTCGAGCCCACCCAGGGACGTTCTCTGGGTGCATCAGTGTCAGTGTTCATTCATGTTTGCGCTCCACTCTTGCACAGCACTTGTGTGGTTCCCAATTGGCAAACTGTGTGTCAATAGACAAAACCCTTGTGTATTTGGACATTTGCAGGTTTAAGAAATCAGACCACATTAGCCAAATATCTTCTGGACAAAAGAGTGGTCAGACAAGACAAAGTTTGAGCCAGTCACCTGAACATTAGACTTTCGATCTGAGTGTCCGGGATTCAAGTCCCTGTTCAGGTGACCAGTGATAGGGTCTGAGGTCCACTTGCAAACGCCTCCTTTTTGCCCACAAAATACAAGGGCAACAGGACAATCCCTTGGTACTTTATGGAAACAATGTGAGGTGCCTGGCTTTTACCTAGAAGTGGAAAGACTTGTGTAGCCCCTCACACAAACCATGTGTCTTCCTCCCATGCACATGTTGCCAGCTGATCCTTGACATCAGCAAAATTTTGGTTCTAGGACAATGGGGTTAAGGCGTTGGACTTGAAATCCAATGGGGTTTCCCCGCACAGGTTGGAATCCTGTCTGTGACGCTTTGGCTGGGCATTTGTTGCCGCCATGCTGTTTACCTTGTGGTGGAGTACTGTTGGTTATGAGGGCCGGGGTGTTGCCCTTTCACGGTCCGCATTCTCTACACTGGAGGTCTAAATTATGGGTAGAGGATAATGGGGTCCATGTCCCCATTGCTCTGCTTCTTGCAGTCTCGGTGGCCGAGAGGTTTGTTGTCACTATGCTTTGACATGCTGTTTTCTTTACCTCTCCCCGGTCTTTCAGCAGCCTTGTCGAGGGTGTTTCACAGGTGGGTGGGTGGTGTGATGTTGGATATGGGGGCCAGTGGGTTGTCGCCCTTTTGTTGTTCCTGGAGCACATAAAGAAGAGTGGCCAGTACGGGGGGTCGAACCCATGACCTTGGCGCTATGAGCACCACGCGCTGACCAACTGAGCTAACCGGGATAGCGGCAGAGAGCTGCTGGAATGACAAGGCGCTACGAAACGCGTATCGGGCGAGCCTCAGCGTCTGGGTCTCATCCCGAGCAGCCAGCTCATCTTGCACTTGTTGGCTGAGGCTCGCTCGATATGCGCTCCGCAGCGCCTTGTCATTCCAGCCGCTCTCTGTTGCTATCCATTCGACTCGACAACCGGCTGCGGGAGCGCAGCGCACAGCGGAGCGCGGAGCCTCTCCGACCCACACGTCGGCTCCAAATCCCACCTCCTGGGGCTCTTCCGGCACCACTCCTCCCTCCCTGCTCCAGCAGCGGAGTGCCGTCTGATGACGTCGGGAGTGTCGTCCCCATGCAACTGGGAGCCAGTCGCCTTTCGTCAGCGGAGAGGAGTCACCGTCCACGCCTGTGGCTGTGCCTGTACTGTGGGAGTCCTACACACAATTTCCCGCTGTCCAGTTCGCCCCGCACGCCAACGCTCTTCCTCCACCAGGGATATTCCCCAGCTGCTGGCACTGCCGGACGAGAACGAGAACTTCATTGATAGCGAACTGGTCAGTTCTCTTAACATTCCTACTGTTGAGCTTGTCCCCCACAAGAATGTCTGCTCGCTAGATGAACATCAGCTGGCATGCATTACGCATCAGACGTGCACCATATCCTTGGTGCTGTCGGGTAACCACCACAAGGTCACTAATTTTTTTCTTATGCTCTCTCGCTCAGCTCTGTTAGTACTCGGCCTCCCCTGGCATCCCGTGCGTGTGGTGTGATGTTTTGTCATTCAACGCCACTTTGCAGAGGCACATCCACTCGACAATTTAATTTGTTCTCTGACAGTGTTTCCCAACGTGGCATTGGTGGTAGAATTCTCACTTGCCAAGCGGGAGGCCCGGGTACGGTTCCCGGCCAATGCAGTATATCTCAGCTTATACCTTTCTTTAGAGCTCATGTTGAAAAAGTAAAAAGGCTCTTTTCCTGCGAAAGGGCAGTATTCAGAATGACACCTGAAACGTAACAGACCGGACCACCCGAGAGTTAAGGTGGACAGCACTTAGTGAAACCTTACTGCAGTCATGCTGTTGTAGTCTCTGTCGCGCAATTGGTCAGCACGTTTGGTTGTTAACTGAGAGCTTGGTGGTTCGAGCCCACCCAGGGACTCTCAATTCACACATGTGTTGGATTTTGGACTCCCTCCCTTGTATGAACATTTTTCCCCATTGGTGAACTGTTTTTGTGTTGGTACCAGATGAACTGCTGGGACTGTGGCTAAGCTGGTCAAAGTGCCTGTCTAGTAAACAGGAGATTCCTGGGTTCAAATCCCAGCAGTGCCTGGGTGCTTGGTCAGTGAAACTTTGGCAGCAGATTTCTGAACCATGTACTTCTTCTTGTCACTTGCCCTTCAAGAACGCATTGACGTTGCATCCACAGCTGACATGATTGTTGTGGATCCATTACACCAGAAGGTGCTTGAATCCAAAGAGTATGACATTGTGATGTTTTGTCATTCAGCGCCACTTTGCAGAGGCTCATCCACTTGACAGTTGAATTTTGTTCTCTTACAGTGTGTCCCCACGTGGCATTGGTGGTTCAGTGGTAGAATTCTCACTTGCCAAGCGCGGGCCGCGCGCGTGTTGTTGACATTTGCTGCCAGCCAATCAGGATGCGACACAGACGTCAGACAAGCAAAGAGACTCGCCTGCCACGCGGGCATGATTACCATTACCATTACCATCGATCAGGGATGGCAACTGAATTATTTTTGATGCAGACTGGTGCCTCTGAAGTTCACCAAAGCAGACCTGACTTAAGGTGACTACACTTCCAAAGTTCCCAGTGATGACTGAACCTCTCGCTTCTTGTGTTCCCCGAGAAACTCGGCCAGCTGTGGAATTGATCAAAAAGGCCAGGTTAAGCAGAAAAAGGCCTGCTTAGCTCGCGGGGGCCGCGCGGGTGTTGTTGACATTTGCTGCCAGCCAATCAGGACAAGCAGAGAGACTTCGGAGAAATGAAGTCAGGTGTCCGAATCCCGTCTAAGCATCAGTCAAGTCACCATTTTCTTCTCCACAATATATTTTTATTCCAATTAATCCCTATATGATTCCAAACTATTCCTATCAGGCTTAAATTGATACCAGTGCTTGAAATAAAACACAAAATCAATGCAATGTAACAAAGAATATTTATTTATCAGGTTGCCATGCCACACTCAAAAACACTCTCAGAAATAAAAAATGAATACTAATCACAAGCTATGAATAATAAAAAAAAATGTTCATTTATTTTGCTGCCGTTGTTTCTCCTTTTCATAAAAAGGAGAGGCCTGGAACTCCCTCCAGCTCATCTCTTTTTCCATCCCGTTCTCTCTATAGATAGATAAGACTTTGGCAGGGCAGTAGATGTACTTCCCTGCTTGCCCTGGAAAGCCAGTGTGGATGTGGGGGCTGTTTGGATCCTGCTTTAGCTGCATCCTGCAGAACCGGCACTTTCGGACAGGGGGTGGAGGAGAGTCCTCCCTCTTCCTCTTCTTCTTTTTTTTTTTTTTTTTTTGTCCCGTCCAGCCATTGGGGCAGATAGTATTGTTGATCTAAATGCCCTTACATGCTAGACAGTACTCTTCCTCTTCTTCTGCTGTTTTTCCCTCCACCCTCTTTCTGGTATCATCAAGCTCTCGCTGGAAGAAGTCTGTTTGACTGAACTCTTGAAACGGCATCTTGGGGTTTGTCAGACCTTCTGCACCATATTTTTGGAAAACTTTTGTGGGGCAATAAAAGTATCTGACAGGGCCCCGCTGATAAAAGTAATGTATTGATGTCCCATCCCCTTGATATTTTGATTTTGGTTGACAACAGCACAGACATGTTTTTGTTTGAGTTTTTTTGACACGGGAGGTGGTTGCTCCTGCTCCAATGGGGTATGAGCAGGTGGTGGTGGTGGTGGTGATGGTGGAATGACCATAGCTGCAGGCAGTGTCACGACAGGCACAGCAGAGGTAGTGCTTAGCAACTGCCAAAGCTGCTGTGTATGTTGCAGATTCTCTGGGCTGGTATTTAGTGAAGATGATGTATTGAGACATTTACTGTTGTGTTTTATGTATTTGGAAATATGCAATTTTGATGTTGGATGCAGCATGCTGTTGGGGTCTTTGCTGGACTTGTGGACAAGAGTGCCATACTCCCGAACCACAAGCTTGATCATGTCCTCGTGCCCGCGGTGTTTATTAAGGAGCTCGTCAATTGCCGACTTCTTTGGAGACGGCCAGCGCTTGTGGTCCAACACAAATACTCTCCCTCCAGTCTTCACTGGTCCAGTGCGGGCAGCAGTCGGAGAACATTGGATGGGTAATCTTCTTGTGGGCTCTAGGCAAACAAACCATGAGATACACATTTGTTATTTGGTTCAAACAAGATGCAACACTATTAGAACAAGGGGACACATGATTAGTTTAGATAAGTTTTTACCTGGCTGTGGCTGAAGCTCAGTAACAGAAGCTTTATTGTCCAACTCAGATGCTGGGATAGGGGCCACACGACTAGACGTAGTCGCAGTAGCAGTTTGAAGAGGGTGAACAGAGTGGGGAACAAAATTGAAAAGCCTGGTGGGAGGTGTGGAGGAAGGCTGCACTGGTTCTGCTCCCTGACCAGCTCCTTGATCAGACAGGATGCCTGGAGAAGGAGCACTTGTGGCGCGGCCGGGGTCCTTCTTGGTTTTATGTTTGTCCCAGTCTAAAGGGACCGAACAACACTCTGGCTCCCTGTACTCCAGGCCAAACCTGGACAAACTTTTCTTCGCCAAAGACCCGTCTGGAAACAGCATTCAGGGAGCACATCAGTGCAGGGTCGAAAACAGGCGGGAGACAAACGCCTGGCAGTTTCAGGTCCAGCAGACACTGATAGTTCCAGCGACACACTCCTGTCATGACCTGGGCCTGGAACAGCTCTGGGGACACCTGCGTGTCACCCATTTGGCCTGGTGGAAGTGGTAGCCCTCCTGCTGCGACGTGCCTCTGATGGGGATCCAGACAGGCACTGCTGCACGCTCACCTGGCACATGGTTTAACTGTATCGTTCCTCCACGGCGGTACAGTATGCCCCCTTCCACCTCAGGATCACTGAGGCAACCGCGCAGAATGTGGACACGTTTGATCCTCCATCTCTTTAGCATGGAGTGCTTATATAGAGGGATGCTATTCGGATCTGTGGTCAGGTGAAAGTGTCAGGTTCAAACTCCTGTGACACTTGTAAAAACACTTAAATACAGAAATACAGAAGAGACAGTCAACAATATTCAAAGTTACTCGCAGCGAGGAGAGTGAAACCACATACCCAGTGACATGCCCCTCCACTCTGAATATGCAGTTCACACTCCTCTCTTTTTATTCTCTTTCGGGGGTCCCTACTACATGGTCGTGCAACTCTAAGGGGGGGTGGAGAAGACAGTTGCACGAGCTGTATTTGTTTGTCTATGTGTGTGTGTGTATGTGAGAGCTATTACTTTTAATGTTTTATGAGTTCTTATCTTGACACATTCTTGCAGGATTAACATGAGCATCTGCAGAGTCGCTGTTGGTGCATCCAGGCACCTCCAGGACCTGGGGGTCGCTGGGGGTCTCTGATCAGGGTCACGGGAACATTCCTTCTTCAGCACATTCAAACACTTTCTATTGTCTAAGCAAATGGATATAAGTGTGATAACCAACAAAATAATACTTGTATCTACATTTTATTCTAACAGAAAGTGCTTCAACACCCCTGCCACTCTCTGAATAAGCATCCCGGGCGGAGGAATCTTTATCCTGCAGTGCTCACGAATATGCTGCTTGGTGGGATTTGCAGGCTGGATGCCACAGAAGACGTATGCATCCTGGAGCCTCTGCAGGTCTTCCTGGTCCACCACAGAGAAGGCAGCCGATAGGGACTGTGCAAAGGTGCTGTATAGCGGGTGATGTTCTGAGGCACACTCACGAAGAAGCCGTCGCATACAGTGGAACAAGTCCAGCTTGATGAATATACTGTTGTTGTAGAAGGTTCTTGATGCACATGTATTCAACAGTTGTCAACCAATCACAGGGCACATAGAGACAACCATTCATACTCACTTTCATTTGACCCCCACCCCACACACACTCCATATTGTCTGTGGCCATGAATGTGACTGTGAATGGTTGTCTATGTGCCCTGTGTGTTGCTGGTGACCAGGATGTAGTCCACCTCTCGCCTGAATATAGCTGGGGAAGGCTCCAGCATGCCCGCAACCCTTGTGAGGATAGGCAGTAGGTAAGATGTATGGATATGTTCATTCATTTTCTACTGCTGCTGCTGGAGTCTATCCCAGTTGTATTCGGGCGAGAGGCGGGGTACATCCTGGTTGTCAGCCAATCACAGGGCACATATAGACAACCATTCACACTCAGTTTCATGCCTATGGACAATATGGCATCGCCAATGGGGGGGAACGGAGAAAACCCACGCACACACGGGGTAACCAGAGAGCATGGAAAAGAGCATTTAGAAGCTTAAGTACATGGTGTGTGAACTGACATTGATTTAATCTCTTTTCTTTTAGATGCCACGGAAGAAAGGTTTCCGTATGCGACGCACACCCAGGGCTGCCCAAGCTGTTGACTGTGAAGTTGCAACAAAAGGTAGGGAAGAAGTGAAGAGCTTGCAACCAAAAGGCGCTAAATCCAATTTTCACTAAGTTGCATGTTTTTCATGAGTTTAATAGACCTCTGTCATGTGTATCCAAATCACATATTTTGGTCTTGAAATCATTTTAAAAAATATGAAAAAAAGTGATGTTCTAGTGAGAAGGGGTTGCTTTACGCTACTGGTTGTTGCAATCGTAATCCTGCTCAAGGTTCAACATGAAATTGTGACATACAAAACAGGAACTCCCCGTCGGGAAATCAAACAACAATCCGCGTGACAAAATTGTTAAACTGTTTTTACTTTATTACTTTTGTTTATTCTTAGATTGTTTATTTTTTTTACTGTTGAACTAGTTCCGTCCCCTTTGCTGCTGTGCAATGTAAATTTCTCCACTGAGGGACGAATAAAGGTATATTTGTCACGCTGCGCTGTGACATGTGCTTATACCTCGTGTTGCTGTTTGGGGGCACGTCTGGGTTTTGGTATCATTTGTACCCTTACTGGGCCCCGTTTCACGAAGCAGGTTTAGTGAAAACTCGGAGTATGTTAACCCTGAAATGAGGGAAACTCAGAGTTTTCCATTTCAAAAAGGGAGGTAAGTCAAACCAGAGACAGAGGAGTAACTCCAGCCTGTTTCACAGAGAGAGGTAACTTAACCTCGGTGTCAGTTACTATGGCAACAGACTCTGTGAACATAACCTGGTCGGGACCAGGTTTTCTTCAGTGAACCTCGAGTTTCTTTCTGTCTCCGGTGTGATTCATTCATTGTCGCGCGTGTTTAAAGCCAGTTTGGTCGTTTTTCTTTTTTTTTTTTTTTCATCACCATCACCAACAGCAGTAAAATAAACAGAAAGACAAAAAAATTTTTTATTTGGTCTTCTTTATTTCCTACAAATAAGAAAAAAAAATGGTTTCTTACTTTTTAATTGTTACAATCATCAACACAATTCACCTATGACCATGCACCCACCTCTAACTTGTGTTTTAATAATTCAATTTCCAGATCCGTTTTAGTTATCTGGCGGTCCAGCAGCACCATTTCTTTTTCTGTTTTTTGTACTGTTTTTAATAAATGCACTTTGTAGATTTCTTTTAGTGGTAGCTGGGAACACATAAGGATGACATTATACAGTTGCACATGAATTCCACTGAATTAACCTCTGGAATTTACTGAATACGTATCTCACTGTGTCAATCTGTGCTGTGGAGGTTGAGGGACCCTCTTCCTGCTGCCCAGCCATGCTCTGTTAAAATGGATAAGAATCCGTTAATACTTCAGTGTAGGCTAAAAGTCACTATAATCCACAAAAGCATGTAAACACATGTGAATGGAGAGGAAATCAGTAACATCAAGATTTTACCTCTGTAGGCCTCTCAGGCTCCCTCTCAGACACCACAGAGAAGGCAGCAGACATTGTGGTCCCATCATCTTCATCATCCTGTTTAGAGTGTTGTGTTTCACTATGCTATACTTTAAATATGGCATAATCTCTGGACTATTGGCTACTTACAGTTAAAGTGGCACATGGATCCACTAGACCAAGTACGTCTTCAGAATCTGTTGAGACAAAAGAAAAACACATGAAAGGGAAATTAACATTGAACTATAGGCCCAAAAGAAGTTTGAGGTCTAGGCCTATTGCATCTTATCAAGGCTGGTGGCTCCTGTGTAATCATGTCCGAGGATGAGGTTCCTCCAGGGATCCCCTCTGCGACTGGCCTCCCGACAGTCTGACTCATGGCCAGCTCCTCTGCCTCGGTCAGACGTGGTGGGGGTGGTCCTCCGCCAGTTTTGCGGGCAGATGCCCGCTTTCTGTTGGCTGAGTAGAAGTTAGATGTTGCTTTTCATATGTCTGATTTAACTGTATACAGGCGAGGACATTTATGTGTGTGAAAACAATATTATGTTGGAGATAATGCACACTGAAACAGCTGCTGAATGATATTTAGTGGTAAACATGATTAAAAAAAGGCACCCTGACTGTTATGCTGAGGGTTTACCTGTTTGAACAATGTTTTTATATTTCATTTTCAGCTGCTTCCACGTTCTTTTTTCGCCGGTGGGATTACATCTAAGTGACATAAATTGTAGCTGTAACACCATTCTACTTGTTTGCACATGTAGCCTAATATTATTGTGATTGCATAAATGTATATAATAAATTTAAACTTACGCATTGACTCGAGCACTAATCTTCTCCCACGCCGACTCGCGTTCTTTCGCTGCTGCAGCCGTGTTGCTTTTCTTTTTAAAAACGCTTTCAAATTTGCCGTATGACCGCATTAATATATCCAGTTCCAGAGGACTGAAATACGACGATCTTTTCTTCTCACTCGTTGCCATGGTGAATCGAGGGAACGGGGCTCCATTGATCAGGGCTTTTTAAAGTCGTGGTGCACGCGCTTAACTCAGAGTGAACAAACTCTGTGTTGATTGAACCAATTGAAATCACCTGTTCTGAAACCCGTAAGTCAGAGTTTCCTGTCTCAGAGTAGATCAACTCAGAGTTCAGGGTTAGACTCCAGAGTTGGTTGAACCTGCTTCTTGAAACGGGGCCCTGCTCTCCTTGTGCATTTACAGACGCGGACCTCCCTTGAGTTGGGCGGAGCTACCTGACGGGTGCAGCTGTTGCCAATTCGTCCTAATTTCCAGCCTCCTTCATTAGGCACTGAGCTGCTGCAGGAGGGTGCTGGATTATTCCTTGGTGGACGTGACAGACCAGCTCCGAGCTGTTACCGTGCTCCTGTACCCCTTCAGCACTGCTTTCGCCTCTGCCACGCACCCTCCTACCCGTCCGGTAGCCCGCGTGCCTTTCGGACTACTTATTGTTTCGTGAGGTAATTTGTGTTGTGCCTGCTGGCACTAAGTCACGGAGCCCCCTCTTTGTGCTCCCTCGCTTTCAGTTTCTTGTGCCTCACTCACTGGACAATTAAAAGACTTTAAGACCTTACCTGAGCCTGCTGTGTCCTGCATCTGGGGATCAAACCACCGCGCCACGCGCCCTTGCCCTGACAATATTGTTGGAATTTGACCACCTGTTCTTAGGTCAGTGATTCCTGTGGGTGTCGTGTTGGAGGCAAGAGATGACAACAAACTTGTCAGTTATATGGTTTACTCTCAGACCAGTCAGATTACACGGAGCTCCGGGCTCATAAGTCTTGTGATTGTCGCTAGCAACTGTTGCTCCGTTGTAGTCGCTGTGTTCAAGTGCAGTGTTAACGCTTTTTACCGCTTATCCTTGGCTTTTATATCTTTTAAAATCATTTTAAATCTTTTTGAATCACATCTCCACATTTGGTGACGCTCGGCGCAAGACAGGCGGCAGCGAGACAGAGGTGGCTCGGTGGTGGCCCCAGTCGTTAGCCGTGGAAGCTAACGTAGCTAGCTAACTTTTTAGCTGTGACTCTTGTACCTCATTATGCCAACATTGGACGCTGCCGACTCACCGGGAAAGTTGGAACAAATGCTAAACAAAGCATACGAAAAGATCGCTCACCTTCTCTAGGACATCGAGCGGATGTCAAATGAACTCCAGAGGAAGGATTCAGTGCTGATCTCCCTCAAGACCCGTTTCCCGACGCTGACCAACTGGCTGGAGACCTCTCGATTCGGTGAGTTCGCTCCGCCGAACACCACCTCCGTGCTCGGGCAAACGGTTCTTTGGGACCCGTCCTACCCCGGCTCTGTCCGGCTCTGAGCGAGAAGTCGGCAACCCGGAGTCAACACCAAGAGTCAACACCTGTTGCTGTGGCCACAGGCACCATGCCCCCGCTGACGGACACCACAACCTTCCCTCCACTCACTGCCAGCAGCCCTCCGGTTGGTGGGTGTCCAACAGGGAGCCGTCTGCCGGCACAGGAGCCGACCCGCTCCGCAACTCGGCGTAAGCAGCTCGTGAGGGATGCGGTGCGCCACCACTCGTCCCGCTCTTCCCACCTGGCGAGGAATCACACACGGGGCCCTGGTTTGGGTGGTGGGGTGGCTGAGCTGGCCTGTTCCCCTGAAGACCGAGCGGCCGCTCCGACAACCCTGGTCATCGGGGACTCCATTGTGAGGCATGTCCACATGAGGGAGGCGTTAACTTTGTCGTTCCCCGGAGCCACCGTTTCCGATGTAACCGGGAAAATACCAGACATCCTGAACTCTCATCCACAGGCGAAAAGGATTATTATCCACGCAGGTACGAACGACATCGCCAGGCAACAGTCCGAACTTTTAAAACAGGACTTTAGACACCTTTTTAATTCCATTTCACAGTCCAAAGTGACTGTTTTTATTTCTGGCCCCACCCCCACCTGTGGCAGAGGGATCGGCAGATTCAGCCGTCTGCTGAGTCTCAACACCTGGCTCTCCTCTGCCTGCAACTCCCACCACGTCGGCTTCATCAACAACTTTGATGTTTTCTGGGAGAGACGACACCTCTTTGGACCTGACGGGCTTCATCTTAACAGGGGAGGTGCCCGCATGCTCTCATCCAACCTGGCTTTTGGCCTTCAGCATGGTATCATCCCCAAACCCACACCTGTTGCTCTGTCCCACTCTGATTGATGTCCCCCAGGTCCATGCTCCTATCCACTCAGTTCCACCTCTGACCACCATACACACAATACTGGACTTGGACCTCAAACTTACATCAACACTACTTCCATTCCAGTAATCATTACACTACATCGACACATCAGACACCGCCATACTCACTCTGTGTACCCTCATAACCTCCGACCACCCAATAGACACCCATACCCCACCTCCATGATCAACAAGCCACCTGTCACCATCAATGTTGCACTTTTTAATGTTCGCTCTCTTTTAAATAGAACCTTTTTAATGAATGATGTGATTTTAGATAATAAGTTAGACTGTCTTCTTTTAACTGAGACATGGCTTGGTACTGACGCATCCGTTGTTCTCACTGAGGCCTGCCCAGCAAATTTAAATTTTTTATATACCCCTATATTAGGGTAAAAGAGGAGGTGGGACGGCATCCATCACAAATGACTCGCTGACCTCAAATGGAGTGTCTTTTAACAGTTACAAGTCATTTGAGCACCATGCCTTTACTTTTAGCAGCCCTCCGATTCTTTGTATCACTGTATACAGACCACCCCATCACTCTATTTCTTTTATTAGTGAATTCTCTGAACTTTTATCAATCATTCACACTTCTTATAACAGGATTTTATTATCTGGTGATTTTAATCTACATGTTGATGATACCTCGGATCCAATATCCAGAGAGTTTTTAAACCTTTTAAATTGTCTTGATTTTAAGCAGCACGTCACACAGCCAACTCACAACAGAGGACACACCCTGGACTTGGTCATAACCCATGGCCTGTCCATCGGTGTGTCCTCTGTTGTTGACCTGGCTATGTCTGACCACTACTGTGTATTTTTTAGCATCACCAGTTTTAACCAGGAGGAGGCCCCGGTGAGAACAGTGAGGAGACGCTATCTAACTTCTGAAGTGGCTGCAAATTTTATTGAGATTTTACAGAGCACTCCTGCTGAAATTTTACCTGCACCTTGTGATTTTCATTCATTCATTCATTTTCTACCGCTTTTCCTCACGAGGGTCGCGGGGGGGTGCTGGAGCCTATCCCAGCTGTCTTCGGGCGTAAGGCGGGGTACACCCTAGACTGGTCGCCAGCCAATCACAGGGCACACATAGACAAACAACCATTCACACTCACATTCATACCTATGGACAATTTGGAGTGGCCAATTAACCTAGCATGTTTTTGGAATGTGGGAGGAAACCGGAGTACCCGGAGAAAACCCACGCATGCACGGGGAGAACATGCAAACTCCACACAGAGATGCCCGAGGGTGGAATTGAACCCTGGTCTCCTAGCTGTGAGGTCTGTGCGCTAACCCTAGACCACCGTGCCGCCCCCTTGTGATTTTATCGTTGATAATTTTAACAGTAAACTGAAGTCAACTCTGGACTCAGTAGCTCCACCTGTAACAAAAACAATAAAAAGGAAACCTACACCCCAGTGGAGAAATAACGATGAAATCAATAAACTGAAAAGAAAATGCAGGAGTACTGAGAGAAGATGGAGAAAAACTAAATTGACAGTTCATTACGAGATTTTATGTCAACAACTCAAAACCTACAATAATTCAGTAAAAAAGGCACGAATTTCCCATTTCTCACAACTCATTACCAACCATAAAAACAATCCCCGGTTCCTCTTCTCCACCTTTAATATTTTAACAGGCACAAATTTTAATAAAGTTTTTAAGACACCAACAGACGATCTTTGTGAAAACTTTGCAGACCACTTCAGAACTAAAATCAAGGACATCAGATCCTGCCTGTTACCCCAGAAAGTTTTGCCTGTTACCACACCTGGACTGTTGTCCTTGCCTGAGGAGAGACTGGAGAGTTTTGCCCTGGTTGATGCAAGGACACTTGGTCGAGTTTTCTCCCAAGTAAGCCCAACAACCTGCCTTTTAGATCCAATTCCCACATCACTCTTAAAATCACTTTATGGATTATTTGAGGAGCAGTCTTAAACATCTTGAATTGTTTCAAGAATTGTTTCAAGATTGTTTCTCTCTTCAGACGGGTGTCTTCCCCACCGCCTTTAAAACGGCGGTGGTGAAGCCCCTTCTGAAGAAGAGCAATTTAGACCCCAACAATTTTAATAATTACCGACCTGTATCCAACTTGCCATTTTT
Source organism: Doryrhamphus excisus (assembly GCF_030265055.1). NCBI lineage: Eukaryota > Metazoa > Chordata > Actinopteri > Syngnathiformes > Syngnathidae > Doryrhamphus > Doryrhamphus excisus. The sequence continues at coordinate 823,876 of NC_080468.1, forward strand.
AAGTAAAGTTTTAGAAAAACTGTTTTTATACCAACTTAATGACTTTTTAAACAGAAATAGCATTTTAGAGAAACATCAGTCTGGCTTTAGGAGGAACCACAGTACAGAGACAGCACTTTTAAAGATTTTAAACGACATCAGGTGTAATTTAGATAACAAAAAGCTCACAGTCTTGGTTCTACTGGATCTAAGCTCTGCTTTTGATGCAGTGGACCATCACGTTTTATTAAATAGACTAAGATACCTGGTCGGCCTCTCTGGTACTGTTCTTAACTGGTTTTGTTCTTATCTCACAGGCCGATGTTTTTATGTAAGTATGGATACATGTTCCTCAGGAACCCATGAAATTGAATGTGGGGTTCCTCAAGGCTCAATCTTAGGTCCACTCCTTTTTAATCTGTACATGCTTCCCCTTGGGGACGTCATCAGGAGGCACGGCATCAGCTTCCATAGTTATGCTGATGATACACAGCTATACATCGCCGTGTCTCCTCATGACTCAGGGCCACTTGATGCCTTTTTTAACTGCATTTCCTGCAGCTCAACCAGGACAAAACTGAGGTTTTAGTTATTGGTCCTGAAGGCCAGAGAGAGAAACTTTTACCAAAATTACAGGATATTTAACTAGCCGACTCTGTTAAAAATTTGGGCGTGATTTTTGACTCTGAGCTAAATTTTATCCCACATATCAAAAATATAACAAAAATAGGTTTTTATCACCTTAAGAACATAGCCAGAGTCCGCCCGTTTCTCTCTCAGGCCAGTACGGAGGTGCTAATGCATGCTTTTATATCCTGTCGTTTAGATTACTGTAATGCCCTGCTCTCTGGTCTTCCCAAAAAAAGTATTTTAAATCTCCAATTATTACAGAACTCAGCCGCACGTGTGCTGACGAGGACCAGAGGGCGAGAGCACATTACACCGGTTTTAAAGTCGCTGCATTGGCTCCCCGTCTGCTTCAGGATCGATTTTAAGATTCTCTTACTGGTTTTTAAATGTCTTAACTGCTTTGCCCCTTCTTATTTATCTGATCTGCTTTTACCATATCAACCCCCGCGGACCCTGCGGTCCTCCGGCACTGACCTTTTAGCGAAACCAAAACCCAGAACTAAAACCCACGGTGAGGCAGCATTTAGCCACTATGGCCCCCACCTGTGGAACAGCCTGCCGGAGAGCCTCAGGACTGCGGAGACTATTTTTAAAAGAAGATTAAAGACGCACCTTTTTAATCAGGATTTTAACTAATATTGTTAAGCTTTTATTATGTTTTCATCCTTTTAGTCCGGTTTTATGTTCTTATTCTTCAGCTTTTAACTCCAGTGTTTTGTTTTTATCTTGTTAGTCCTATTTTATGCTTTTAATCTTCAGCTTTTAACTCCAGTGTTTTGTTTTTATCTTTTTAGTCATATTTTCTGCTCTTGGTCTTCAGTTTTTTAACTCCAGTGTTATGTTTTATCTTTTAGTCCTATTTTATGCTCTTAGTCTTTAGCTTCTAACTCCAGTGTTTCCTCAGGGGGGTCCTCCACACTGGGGGCTGTTCGGGTATGCTGAGGGGGTGCCATCCTTGGGTCCCTTCGACACGGCCGGCTGGGGGTTCCTCCCTTTAATGTGGGGGTCCGCCCGTCTAACGGAGTCGGGGGGCCCGGGTGCTGGTCCTCCGATGGCACGGCCTGCAGCTCCTCCCAGTGTGGACGGCCCCAAAGGTGGCGTTTCCTTGTTCCTCAGTACCATGCCATGTCTCCCTACTGTGTGTGATTGTGTGCTTGCGTGTGTGTGTGCATGTGTGGGTCTAGTATGGAGGGTGGGAAGGAGGGGCTTTCTTTTTGCTTCATTGTTTTCCTTTTTAATTGTGGAAATTGTTTTAATTCTGGAAAGCACTTTGTGTTGCATCTCCTTGCAGGAAAAGTGCTATACAAATAAAGTTGATTTCCCTAACACCTGCAGAGACGTAGGCTTTACTTACAGGTCAGAACAAATGAGTACAGCTAACTGTCCCTGCCCAGCTTTTATTATGCTAAGAAATGTCGGTAGATCTCTGGCGTATCACAGGTGGCCCCCCTCCTTTCCTTGGCCGACGTCTTCTCACCAACGCAGGGCGGGCGGGGTGGAGCGGTGGAGCCAGGACAAAACTGAGGTTTTAGTTATTGGTCCTGAAGGCCAGAGAGAGAAACTTTTACCAAAATTACAGGATATTAAACTAGCCGACTCTGTTAAAAATTTGGGCGTGATTTTTGACTCTGAGCTAAATTTTATCCCACATATCAAAAATATAAAAAAATAGGTTTTTATCACCTTAAGAACATAGCCAGAGTCCGCCCGTTTCTCTCTCAGGCCAGTACGGAGGTGCTAATGCATGCTTTTATATCCTGTCGTTTAGATTACTGTAATGCCCTGCTCTCTGGTCTTCCCAAAAAAAGTATTTTAAATCTCCAATTATTACAGAACTCAGCCAGAACAAGAAACACTAAAACTGCAATAATAATGCCGGAGGCCAAGTCTTTCCACTTACCAAAGTAGCTCATCAACGAGTCCCATGGGCTGGTGTCCACACCGACATGTGATTTCATGTGATTTTATTCAAAGCTGTGAGACCTTCAATTGCACGAGACAAACGACCACCCGGTGCCGTATTGTTTGGGATGAAAGTGCAACATTCCGTACCAATCATTGCACACACACCATGTTTTTCTGCTAATAACATATCGAGAGCGATACGATTTTGAAAGGACATCAAAGACGTGGCCCGCAACTGATTGGTAATATAGTTTGCCGCTTGCATGTATGTTGTGCAGTATCAGTGTAATCAGGTGCTGAACTATCAGTGTGTGTGTGTGTGTGTGTGTGTGTGTGTGTGTGTGTGTGCGTGCGTTAGTTAATGCAGAAATCGCCTCAGTTGTTGGTTGGGGAGGAGGAGCCCCCAGGGCTCGGGATATCGCCAAGGGCAGCGACATCTTCACCACCTCCCCCCTCACGGGCTGCATCCAATGCAGACCGAGGCGACCTAAGAGATGAGACATCCTCCGGGGCAGGGTGGTCTTTTGGATGAGAGTCGCGACCCCCGCGGTGTAACGAGTACACAACGGTTGTCTGCGGAGCCAAAGCAGAGGCCAGCGACTGACCTAGGGTCACGAAGGCTTGTGAAGTCTCCGAGTCCCAGTCCAGCCTGGCGTTGGCATGCTTAGAGCCCTTGGCACGTACTAACGCGTGCAAGGGTGCAGTGCGTTCCGCGTAGCAGGGGATGTACTGTCGACTGTAACCACACAGTCCCAAAAAGGACAGCATTTCACCCACCGTGGAAGGCTTGGGATGCCTGAGGATGGATGCACGATGGGCGTCCGACATGGCGTAGCCAGCAGCTGAGAGAACACGACCCAGAAAGGTGACAGATTTCCTGCAGCATTGTAGTTTTTTGCGTGAGACTTTGAAACCCAATTCGTACAGACACAGCAGCATGGCTTCCGTGACCTGCAAACAACAATCAGCAGAGTCAGTGGCGAGGAGGAGATCGTCCATCCATCTGGAAGTTGCAAAACTGACAAAACCTGGCGCAAATGATGATTGAGCAAACCAGGGCTGTTCTTGAAACCTTGGGGCATGCGGGTGTACTGGAACCGTTGGCCATGATAGGTGAAAGCAAAATACTTTCAACTCACAAAAACTCAAATGGACCGTTGGACCACACCCCCTCCGGGATGGTGTCCAACATGGGTCCGGAGAGTTCGTGATCTGTCAGTGTTTTTAGCTCGTACCTGTCAATCAAGTGATGTTGAACAACGGACACGTCTGTGCATTGGCACACCACACGATACGCCGACTCCGAGGGTGAGTGTTGTACCTGCGGTACCTCAGGGAGCGGCGTCCAGTCTTTAGCTGCCAACAACCGTTTCACCATGGCACCAAAGGACTGTTGTTCATGTCCTGGGGCCACAGCCAAAGAGATGTGTGGCGCCGAATCAGGTGTGCCTTTGTACCAGGCCTGTTCCAACTTAACAAAATAGACGCTGGCCGCCACCCCCTTAGGACCTGCGAAAAGACGAGAAGAATTTAACCACTACTCCATACCTTCCTGATATGTCATATCCTGTTGTGTGTCGTAAAACAATGTGCAATGTAACGGGGTGGTGGGAGGCATATACGTGGCCTTGGACAGGATCCATGGTTTCCACGTCTCATAGACTGACACCACACTGCTTGGTGACAAAGTCCGAGTCAGAAGGCACCAATAAATGTCGGCTGTTGTGGTTGCCGGCAGTTGTTTGAGCAGGTATTGTCCTCCTGTGCTTTGGTTGTTGCAGTCCACTGTCGTGCCATCTGGCAACATCAGGGTTAAACCAGAGTCTGTGCACAAAATAGTAGCATTAGAAGCAGTCAATATGTCACGACCAATCAAGTTCAAACCAGTTGGCACCGCCGTCCTGGTCTTGGTCGTATTGACCAGCAGGGGAAGGTTGAGAAGCCGCTTGCTGTTGCTGAGGTCGGTGGAATGGGCCGCCCCGCCCACGTGAGCCTCCTTGTGACTGCATGCCTGGTGGTTGATGAGCCCATGGTTGCTGCTGCTGTTGTGGGAGCGACTGCGGTGGTCCTGATGGTGGCCACTGTCCAGTGCAGGTGAGGCAATCACGTGCCCAGTGGTCAAGAGCTCCGCACACGAAACAGCCAGTGTAGCCCTGAGACTATGAAGTAAGATAGCTGTCAAAAAGGTGTGTGCATGATTTTAACCATTCGTATTCGTAATCTTAAACATTTGTATGTCAATGAAATTGTTGTACACAAAATTCTGCTGTCATATACATGAATCTGAGAAATTGTGCGGGTTAGGATTTTTTTCATGTGAGTATGAATCTAAAATCTGTGAGTGCAAAGTCTTGTGAATACAACTCTAATTTCTACGACTACGACGTCTCTTCTATGAGCACGAATTAAAGTTTGTGGGTACGAGTTGAAAAGCGTTAACATGACGTCACGTAGGTCACAGGCAGGTCACAGAGAAAATAATCGAACCTCGATTCCTCCAATCGCGCGTTCGCCAAAGGAAAAAATGGCTGACAGCAGTGGACCGAGTGGAGCTGCCCGCTCAGGAGAAACATCACAGGTAAAGTCAACAACGTGTTTATCCAATATTCATTTCATAAAATTGTACTTTATTAAACAATGCACAGTTCATGGACTTACAGACTTACTCCTTTAGCTCGCAAACTAACGACATGCCGGTGACGCCAAGTTAGTGCTAGCATTACTAGCATCAGAAGTTGGCTTGTGCTAGTTATTTAGCATTGACCTGCAAAATATGAAATTATGTGAAATTAATTTGCAAAATGATGTTGATCAAAATACAACTTTTGTCGATTTGTAAATGGTGTTATTTGGCGTATAAATCTGTCCATCGTATAAGTCCGGTCTCTTTTCCTCTTTGCCAATTCTCCTCTAGGCCATGTGCATTTGTTTACCACAGAGGAAATCAATCAGTGGACGATGGAATTATCATACACACATTTTGACGTCTGTATTTGTGTAGTCTTATCTGTCAACAACAAGAGATTCCGGTTTAAGGGGCGCGTTTGTGTCGCGGTAACCAGCAGCACTATTACTCTGAAGCTGTTGTACTTAAGGTAAAAATGAACCATAAGGAAAATATCCCATGCTCCCCTGATCAGAGCGGCGTCGCTAGCAATGCAGCGATTGGCAAGGTTCAATAGAGCCGGCTATAATAATTTTTATTATTTGCCTGCAGTCAGTTGCTAGAGATTAGGCGCACAAGTGTGGGTTGCATGGGTCCAGACTAGCTTGCTGTTTGATGTGGATGCTGACCCAAACTCAGACTTTAAGTTAAGGAGAAGTTATTTTGCAGGCACTCTGTACAATCGTGCAAAATACCCATGTCTGTAACATTTGCTGTTCAATTTTGTCTTTTCTCTCACTCAGGTCCAATTAAGAGACATCATCAACACAGCACAAAATCTGGTGTTGATGTTAAGTAACAGCGTACAGGAGAATGTCAGGCCAGTCAGACAGGAAAGTACAGGAGAAGCTGCTGTCGGACAGGGAGCACAGTCAGTTCCAGCAGTGAGGTCTCAGCAGGCAGTGCAACAACTTATAAGATCTCAGAACAATGGCCCTGGACTGTCAGTGAAACAAGAAATGGCGCGGTAGGGTACATGGGTCATGTATTGCACTCTCAGTGCAGGCACATTTGGACAGACTAGGTCCCTGATTTAAGTAGAAGGCAGGGAAACGGCTGCAGATGTTTTAAATTCTATTATTTACCTTAGAATATTTTCTGGGCTTCAGACCATCACCATGTGAACTATTGCATAAAACAAATTAAACAAATTTACTTAAGCTAACATAATCATAGAATGTAGACATCTTCTAGGTTTGGTTGTTTTTTGTTGATGAGAATAATAGTATGCCTTCTTTTTAGGTCCTTTCCAGGATTTTTTCAAAAGGAGGCAAGAGGCAAAAGACGTTTTGCACCATATAGGACAAAAGAATCTGGGAAGAGTTTTTTGGTGAGCTTTTTTCTTCTTGAAAAACAATATGAAAAAACACCAAAAGGAGAAGAGGAACTGCCACTCATGCTGGCTGGCCTTGGCAAGCGTTCACTAACCATATCCGAAAACATGACACATTCAGAGGTATGCTACCATTCATTAACTGCCTTGTGTCAAGTCAAGAGAAAAACACCCATCTTAGAATTCATCTTGATGCATGGTTTTATTAATATTTGCATGATGAAATACACAGTAGTTCATAAATATAGGTCATTGCAATAAAGCTCTAACTATGCTTTTGTCTCTTAAGTTTTCAGAGTTGCTTGTCAGTGCATATCCAAGATTGGCAAATATCTGTGGTGGCTGGATGCTGCACAAGTCCACAGGTATGTAGTCAGACACACTGGATTAACGTTGTTCCAAAATACTCTCTATATGAGTAGTTATTGAATTTTCAGGTTTGTTTAGTATCTATAATTCATTAATTTTAGGTGGGGGTGGACGGCGGAGCTTGGTTGTTATTCCTCCAGATCTACATGGATACACTGGCCAGCAGCTGAAAGTAGTGAGCGGGAATGGAAAATACACATTGTACATTTCTCCTTTACAAGAAGAACTTGATACAATTCCATTACCACCTGAAGCAAAGGCGTTTGAGAACATGCCCAAAGCCCAGTGTACAACCTGCAAGAAAATGATTCCTCTTCAAATTCTTCCAGTACACATCAAGGAATGCAAGACAGACCTTGTAGATTTGTCCTATTCTGCTGAAGAGGTATGTCAAAGTTTTAGTCTTTTAGGCTTTATCTCACAGCTGTTTGTATTGAAAAATGAGATGTTATCCTGTATTATGCTCTAAACACTTACATATTATTATTGTTTTTCTCCCCCAGGAAAACTGCAACGAAGAACATGAAGATGAATTCCCAGATTCCATTTGCAACCAGACAGACAAGGTGAAATTGTTTGTGCCTTCCTGGTAAATTAAGATATTAATCTCTGGAATAATGTAAAATTGTATTCACATGCCTTGTGGATTCTATTTTAAGACTGCAGAGTGTCCTGTGTGCAACAATGCATTTCAAGTTGACATAATTGAGATCCATGCAGCCACATGCGGATTACGGTAATATTAATGATTTTGTGCAACTTTTTTAAATGTTTACCTACATTCATTTGACAAATTACATATAAGGAGATTGCCTTGCAACATTTTGTACGTATGCAAGTGTTTATGTCAAGATAATTTAGGACAAGTTGTTATTCTCTATGTGTGCAGACCTTCAGATAATGACGGCCATGAGTCAAGTGGATCAGTACCAGTCAGTCAAATCAGTACCTTTCAAAGGTAATATTGTACATTTGGTAATTATGGTGGCAAATTATGTCATCTGGATAATATGCACTTTAAATTGATACTGCAGTATCAATCATCTTTTTCCTGTTGAAAAGCTTTGTAATGTGTTCAGTGTGATCACAGAGAAATGTGGTAATCAAAAGACATTGTATGTTTATGACACATTTTGCTCTTATCTTGATTTACATGAAGCCTGCTCTCACCACTTAGAGTTTCACCAGAATAGGAGGTGTCGTGGTTGTTAGGGGTGTCACACCCTAACAACCACCCAGAATAATTGTAGCAAACAGCTATGAAATTATACATACAGTATAACCATGTCTAATTTTGGTTTTTATTCAAATGCCCAGTGGTGAACAAGAAACAAATAAGTATAAGTGTCTATCTTAATGTTCATTTTTTGTCTTTTGTTCTTAATTTCAGTTCTGAGGAAATCTTGGAATGGATCGCTTGTCAAGTTGATGAAACAAACACATTTTCCATCTGTGTGTCGCGAACTGACCTCTTCAGCAGAGGCATGCAACAGTGGCAACGGCAGAAGAAGACGTCGCCCAAATGTAGACTTAAGGTCACATTCTTTGGTGAGGCAGGCATCGATACTGGAGCCCTTAGCAGAGAATTCCTCACAGGTACAAATGTTTGTCTATATATCATGTCACGATAAGAGAATATTTGTGCACATTAAATTTTTACAAGGCCCCGTGCAGGATAAAAGATAACACTGGGGAACACTCAAAATGTTGCATTTAAAGTAAGACTTGTTTTTAGTCAATTTAAGTGTGCTGAGTTCAAATCTGAAGTTAGTTTTTTTCTGCAAGCTACAGATTTTATGCAATCTTTAATTTTTATTAAAAATAGAAAAAAATCTAGCATTATTATAGGATATTGCAATGTCAGCCACAAATCAGTATATTTAACAAGGCAAAAGAAACAGAACATTAAAATGTGATTTTAGATTAAAGTACACCATTGTTAGAAGTGCCATATGTTTGTCTGGAAGCGTTTCTCAGAAAGAAGCGAGGAGCATTCTGTTCACGAGTTCATTGTAGTTCTCTGCCTTGTTGTTTCCAAGGAAGTTCTAAGCGACTGCCACAAAGGATAACCATGCTGCCCTCTCCAAGGCGGTCATCTTGGCAACAAACTGATCATCACGAATGAGGGTTCGAATCTGTGGGCCATCAAACACACCTGCTTTGATCTTCTCGAACGACAACCCTGGTATAGCTTTGATTATGTGTTGGAAACATTCACCTTCGGTATCCAGTGCCTTGACAAATTGTTTCATCAAACCTAGTTTGATGTGCAGAGGAGGAAAGATGATCCTATCTCTGTCAACAATTGGGTCATGTGTGATATTTGGCATGCCTGCTTCAAGGGTTTCACGAACAGGCCAGTCCTTCTGGACCCAGTGTCTGTCTCGTGCTCGACTGTCCCACATGCAGAGGAAACATGGAAACTTGGTGACACCTTTCTGTTGACCAAGAAGGAAGTTTACCATTTTCAAGTCTACACAAATGATCCAGTTGTGCTCACGATATTTTAAGAATTCCATGACCATTCTGATGTCATCATAGTCTTCCCGCAGATGAACTGAATGACCTACAGGCACTGCCCTGTAAACATTGCCATTATGCAAAAGAACACACTTGAGACTGCGTTTAGAACTGTCTATAAAGAGCCGCCATTCAGTTGGATCATAGTGAGGAACACCCAGTTCTTTGAGAAGACCTGGGATATCATGGCAGTAAACAAACTGTCTGTCTTCAGAAAAGAAGGTCACAAAAAGCTGGTCGCGCTTTCTGTAATATGACACTTTAACAGTGTGATCAACAAGATTTTTGCCTTGTAATCTTGATGCCAAAAGCTCAGCTGCTTTCTTTGAAAGACCTAAATCCCGAACTAAGTCATTCAGTTCAGTTTGGTGAAGAGGCTTGGGGACTGGGGGAGATTCAGTCTCTGAAGAACATTCCTCGGATTGTTCCCACTCAGTTTCTGGCAATTCATTGTCACAACTGTCTTCCTCGTTCGTATCATGTCCAATGTCTTTATCGTTTAATGAAGGCAAACCTTTGAAAACTGGAACAGGAATGGAATCTATGTATATAATCTCAAAACGCATAGATTTGGGTTACGTAAGTTCATATATTTAGACTATTTCATCTATCTCAAATTGCATGAAAACTAGAGCTTATGGAGAAAAACTAATTTCAGATTTGAAATCAGCACCTAAAAATCATTCAGAATCAGTTAAAAAATCCAATGCAACAGAAAGTTGAAAAAATATTGTTCCCCAGTGTAATCGGGAACAAAAAGGAAAGGAATTATCTACACACTGAATATAGTTCCAAGAATTTTTATTGGACTGATGTGTGGATTTCGTCCTCTTCCTGTTTGTCCATATTTGTCAAATCAGACACACTTTACACACTGTGAACATCACCACCTCTGGTGTTGTAGTGGGCTCAAATGCTAATTAAATGGGGAAAAACGAGAGACAGAAGAGACCTTTTGAATGTCCTGTATTTGCTGTTTTGCAGAAATGCTGGCAGAGATCGAAAACAGACTCTTCATTGAAGGGTCAGATAAGAAAGGGAAGAATCCTGTTTATTGTCTGAACAGTTTGGACTCTAACTACTTTAGGTGTGTATTGAAATTCCTCTTGTTTTCTTTTAGTATATTAATTGCAATAATACTTAACCCTATTTTGTATCATTGTAAATATATTCAGTCAGTTTATGCTGTGTTGTTTTGTTTTGGTTAGGGGTGCAGGAGAGATCATGGCAGCCAGCCTGGCACAAGGCGGCCCTTGTCCTAGCTTCATGCGCGAGTGGTGCATCAGATATCTCTGCTCCGGAGACTCTGACAGCATACAAGTGTCTGCCAGTGATGTAACAGATTTTGAACTGTCACAGCTTATTGAGAGGGTAAATACAATTTTATTAAAGTTAGTAATTGCATAAACCTCAGTATGATATAGCTTGCACAATTACTTTTTAGGTTTGTAGCCTTTAGAGAAAAATGATACAATGCAACTTAATTTCACTTGACACCCACTCTGTTTTCAGATAAACAGCGCCAGTAATGACAACATCAGTGACCTGGTTGACGATGTTGTGACCTGCGGATACACTGGAATCGTGTCTCTGGAAAACAAAGACAGCATGATAAGGTACGTTGGTGACATTTTTGATTTTCATTAAGGTAAGGGTGTATTGTACAAGAATTTGTGACTTGAGTTAGGCTACTTGTTTGGTCATGTCTAAAGCATGGATTACGTGGATTAAGTAACATGGCATTGTTTCATGCAAGGCTGTGTTGTTTAACTTCTTTACATGTCACCTAATAATAATAATATAGGTTTTTTAAGTTGTTTTGGCAGTTTTTCCCTCTACATCCAACAGGTTTACCACTTAAGTATATTCTCCTGATGAAACATTTTGTCCATTAGAACTGTTATACTTCACTCCACCATGAGAGTCATCCCAATGCTCAACCAGCTCAGAAAAGGCCTGCAGCTGTATGATCTATCAAAAATCATGAAGACTCATCAAGACCTCTGCCTACCACTGTTTGTTCCAGGGGAAGATAATGAGGTCTATTCTTACATTTTAGACTGCTTTTAATTGAGCATGAATGTCTTTTGCGAGAATTACAATGTTTATGCAGACTGAAATGCACTTCCTTCTTCTTAAAGGCGGATGCAGGCTTCCTTCTAGAGAGGTGCCGCCCTGTCTTCAGTGAGATTGGTTCTACCAAGCACCAAAAAGAAGTAAAAATCATTAACTTTCTCCAGGACTACCTTCAGGAGATTGAGGATTCTGGTATGTTTTAGCCAAGATAGGGTAATAAAGACATTAACTTTTTCTGCTATCCTGCAGTACATTTGATTTAGTGCAGTGTAAATGGTTAATTGATTCAAAATAAACAACCCATTCAATCTAAGCGTTTTTGAAAACTTGATGTCACTATTTAAAATGAATGTAAATGATGAAATGTAATATTGTGACCTAGAATAACAGTTTGATTAAACTAGACATGAAGGGCTTACAGATGGATGACTTGCAGTTATATCTACAATAATATAACAACATAGTGCCTGTCATCCAGTCACAACAAATGCTGCTTTTATTAAAATCTCTGTGGTTTCTACTGTGATTAATCAAATGTTCTTATACTCAAAAAGGTCAGTATGATTTGTGTATATGTAAGGGATTTTTATCAACTTCAAAACTAAAATGTATTGTTTTCAATTCAGACTAACATTGTGTTAATCTCTTCATTAAGAACAAGAGGGCCCCAACAACAACGTTACTCCAGAAGGCTTGACTGTAGGACGCATCATGCAGTGGATGACTGGACAACGACATAAGCCTGTTCTGCCAAGCGAAAAGAAGGACTTTGTCATAAATATGAAATTCAACCATGACTGTGATACGCAACACACTGTTTGTTTTCCAACTGTAAGTGCCTGCAGTCGTACTGTCACATTCCCTTCAGCTCACCTGAAAACATATACTGAATTCAAAAACATTTTGACACTAGCCATATGCCATGGAGCTATGCCATATGGAATCTTTTTAATATTTTGTATGAAACAGCATTTGTTAGCGTCATAGAATAACTGCCTGAGTCATATTTTAAGGTTTTTAACACAATAATGCACTGTGAATCAGCAGTGTTAGGGGAACTAGGTAGAATCAAAATTTAGCTAAAATATGATTAGGTTATAAGTCTAATAATTTTGAATTATTTTAAAAACATACCAAAGCACACACTGAAGTACACAGGCATAGTGCAGTGAAACCATTGAAATAACAATAAAAAAATCATACGTTTTTATATATACCTAAGCCTCCACATATTCAGGTTCAAAACTTGTCAACTGCACTTTGCCTTTGTAAACAGCGCCTCAAGTGTGTGCTTCCACAAACCTGCAAATCTTCGTTCGGGTCACAAGGGTTCTTCATATGACCCAAAATCCAGAGCTGGTTTGGGGAGAGTCCACCTTCAGACTGTAAAGGATGGTTGTCCCAGCCTTCTGTGAAGGTGTGAAGGGCATCTGCCAGACGTGGAACGAAGACATAGTGGGCACCAAACAGATGAACAACATCTGCCAAATGCAACAGGCCATCTTCCTCGAGACTGTGAAGAACTTCATAGAAAAGGTGTGTCACGCTGGTCCAGACATCTCGCCACAGGCGCTCGATTCTAGATCAGAAACAGGACTTATTCCACTGAAAAGTAATAATTTAAATTGTCTGACCAAAAAAAATTTACAACAATAACTTCCCATTTTACATCTTACTATTGATATACTATAAATTATGTGAATTGTTTATTGTAACCTCTGATTATGTACACTCCGCCCAGCAATGAAGCTCCCTCTTCCAGCACCTTTAACAATGGACATGGTTTCAGCAATTGAGACGTTTTCAACGCCTTCATCGCCCCTGACCCTGGAAAATAGATGTGAGAAATGTCCAGCCATATTCATCACAGCAAAAATATTCCACTGAAAATTACTAAAATTAGTAATTAGTGCATGGAAACAATAGCACAAGTTTAAATCATTGTTTACCTGGAAGGCCAGCCATAGTCTTCCACTGCCTTCATAAAAAATGAGTGAGCAGTGTTTGAGCAGTTATTTGTTGCAGATTCTAGATAGAAAATCTGTGTAGAAAGACAACGTTATTAAGGCCTACAAAACATAAGATAAATAATCTTAATTGATCCCCAGGGGAAATTCAGGAGTTATAGCAACATCAGTAAAAGCAGGAACACCATCGATAAAAGTCAGGAACCATAAGCATAAAATAAAAAAATAGTAATTGAAATCAGCTTTCTGACACATTACATCTGCACTATGTCCATACATTTCTTAGTTAGCATATGTATTCTCTGGGTAGAGAGTTTCTACAGTCAAGACAGACATGGAAATTAATTGGAATTTTTTAAAAAAAGTTTATTTATTAAAGTTCTGAATATACAATGTTTTAAATGTTTATTCCCTGCTCTTCTCCTCCTGTACCTCCTCCTTTGTATCCTCTCACCTGCCTTCTTCATCCTCCTGCTACTCTTAACCTCTCTTTAAACTCCTCCCTTTCTTCTCATTAATGTCTCCTCTTCCCCTCCCTCCCTCATATTTTTTCTCCATATGATTGGCCAGTCAGTATTGCTCCCTATGATTGCCATTTACTTAAATTGATAGAGTAAAATATGATAAACGTTATGAAAAGTTTTGAAAATTCATTGTTTATAATGTGTGTGAACCGTGTGGATAACACATATGCAGTTTATGAACAGTGAATACATAAACACAAACGTAAACAGATAATGAAGCACTGTAATAAAAGGTGACCAACCTTTCTCGAGTACCCATCTATTGCACCAAATATGACAATGTTGTACCTTGAAAACAAAATATGAAATGACAATGAGCAGTCACCCCACCCCCAATAAATAAATAAGGAAATAGTTAGTAAATAAAAAGTCTTACCGTATAAGCTTGTGGTTTGTGTCCACATGGACTAATGACAGAGGCCCCTGAACAAAGTATGTCCTCCTTACTATGCACCCCAGCCGTGTCATCCTTTCCAAAACCCCTGGAGCATCGACTCTGTGCATGGACTCCTTGATGCGATCCCATTGAACTCTATGCCCATCTGCTTGCAGACAGCCTTTAACCATTCTATATCCTGCATTTGGGATCCTGCTTTTGATGGACCGCACAGCATCATCCAATTCACTGTCAGTTAAGCTGCTGTATGTAGACCTTGTGGACAACCCAAGTTCACGCATACGCCGGAAGATTGTGCTTTGGCTGACACCCAACAGGTTTGCGATGCAAGACACTGGTAAGGGGAAGTCGATGAGCCTGGACAGCAGCTCTTCAGAAAAAATGAACCTTGGTCGACCTCGTCCTCCAGCTCTAATAAAAGCACAGGGACTCTCCTGGGAAACAGCTGCGTGGATCTTGCTTTGCAGGGATAAAAGACAATCCACAATTTCAGCTGGGATGTTTAAAGTACTGGAAGCAGCCGAAAGAATAAATGCTTCTTGATTAACAATGTACTGCAAATAGTCCAAATTCAAGTGCAGTTGATTTAACACATCTGAAATCCTTGATTTCACACGTTCCAATAACTGAGTAGCCACTGGTCCCTGTAAACAACAAAATACAAGTTGGATGCATTAAATGCCACTGTTAACTTAGTCATTTACCAACATACAGTACTCTATCAATTCCACATGGGCTGTACAAACGTCCGAAATACTTTTGTATTTTTAGCAAAATTAATATGCCAATCATTAGCTTGCAAGTTAAAACAATAACTCTTAATTATTATAGCCGGCTCTATTGAACCTTGCCAATCGCTGCGTTGCTAGCGACGCCGCTCTGATCAGAGGAGCATGGGATATTTTCCTTATGGTTCATTTTTACCTTAAGTACAACAGCTTCAGAGTAATAGTGCTGCTGGTTACCGCGACACAAACGCGCCCCTTAAACCGGAATCTCTTGTTGTTGACAGATAAGACTACACAAATACAGACGTCGAAATGTGTGTATGATAATTCCATCGTCCACTGATTGATTTCCTCTGTGGTAAACAAATGCACATGGCCTAGAGGAGAATTGGCAAAGAGGAAAAGAGACCGTACTTATACGATGGACAGATTTATACGCCAAATAACACCATTTACAAATCGACAAAAGTTGTATTTTGATCAACATCATTTTGCAAATTAATTTCACATAATTTCATATTTTGCAGGTCAATGCTAAATAACTAGCACAAGCCAACTTCTGATGCTAGTAATGCTAGCACTAACTTAGCGTCACCGGCATGTCGTTAGTTTGCGAGCTAAAGGAGTAAGTCTGTAAGTCCATGAACTGTACATTGTTTAATAAAGTACAATTTTATGAAATGAATATTGGATAAACACGTTGTTGACTTTACCTGTGATGTTTCTCCTGAGCGGGCAGCTCCACTCGGTCCACTGCTGTCAGCCATTTTTTCCTTTGGCGAACGCGCGATTGGAGGAATCGAGGTTCGATTATTTTCTCTGTGACCTGCCTGTGACCTACGTGACGTCATGTTAATGCTTTTCAACTCGTAACCACAAACTTTAATTCGTGCTCATAGAAGAGACGTCGTAGTCGTAGAAATTAGAGTTGTATTCACAAGACTTTGCACTCACAGCTTTTAGATTCATACTCACATGAAAAAAATCCTAACCCGCACAATTTCTCAGATTCATGTATATGACAGCAGAATTTTGTGTACAACAATTTCATTGACATACAAATGTTTAAGATTACGAATACGAATGGTTAAAATCATGCACACACCTTTTTGACAGCTATCTTACTTCATATGAGACGGTCTACCCCTTCTCCCACCTCGGTTAGATATGCCACCACACCCCTGCCACATTATGTTTTTCTCTTTCTTTTTATCTGAGGTGAACTCTCGTTCTTTAGCTAATTGTAATTTCAACAGTTCTGCTGCTAAATCCTTTTGTGTTTTATCTTTTTCGTCCTCCTCCTCACGGTGCCTTCGCATGTGGTGTAACAAGATCGCTTTGTATGATTTTTCTGTTTCGACTGACAGATTAGGAACATCTTTTAATTTATTAGCCACTGATGAGGGCATTCCAGCTAGCACTGCCGCTCGAAACAGTGTGGTCACAGACAGCGGACGTCTCCCCAGGCCAAACTGAGGCCAGCTGTGAGGCGCAATACCTCGTTGATCCATGGGTCTGCTCCACGGGCCAGTGTGTGCCGGCTCGCCACGTCAACTTTTAAAGGCATAACTGTTTTAGATCGAGCCCCTGTGTCGTCTCGTCTCACAGGGGCTGGTGAAGACGGCGTTAGGGATATGTCATCTTCCGATTGGGTATCCCGTTCCGCCGTAGGTGTCGCTGGCTGGCGCCTGCCGTAATCTGTCCCCGCAGTGTATCGGCGCCTGGTACTGCCTTCTGGCAACACATTAGACATGTCAATTTGTTTTAAAATCTTAGATACGCTTTTACTGTGTCTGGCCGAATCTATAAGGGACATGTTTTGCGCCGCACCCGTGCAGGCAGTCGCACCACCAGTCTCCACTGATGGGTCGCCAACCTGTGCCGCGGGGCTGCCTATGTCTGTTGGGGGATGGCGCCTTGCTTGTTGTAGGGTCGGAACGTGTCTATTTAACTCCTCCCCATTAATGTCAACTTCTCCCTGGAATCTTAGAGTAGGATAGACTCCACTGGGAGGGTTTTGAATCGAACGGGAGCGCCAATGGCGTGACCACTAGGGCCCTTCTCGCCTTCGACTGTTTGTCCCGCGTCATGTACGGGGCGGCCAAAGCCAAGCTTGCCATCCCCATCGAATGAATCATTCGCCTAGAATCTTCTAATTTTTTCAGCGTCTTCTTAAGTTCTGACTTCTGCCAGAATGACGCCTGCTCAATTTTCTCCTGCACCTGTCTTATTTATTTCATAATCTTTTCCTCCTCCCGTCTGAACTTACTCTGAACCTTCACAATATTATCCCTACTCTGTCCATCACACACTTCCCATGTCTTACGTACCATCTGTCTATCTTTATTCTTATCCTGACTTACCAAGCCACTCATAACCTGACCTTCCACAAAACCAAACAACTCACTTTCTGACACCCTCGGGGGACCCCCACACATTTCCTACTCCTCACATTCTCGGCCCAACTCACCTTCCATTCTATTCCCACAACAATTAAAACAACAAACAAATACAAAACTGATAGTTGCAAGGATGTTGAGCAATAATGAAAGTTATCAAATAGACCCTGTCTATTTAAGCAGCCATGTGAAGCGTTCCCCTCACCGCCTGCTGGTGTACTGCCCTTCACAGGACCTGGAATGGAGCGTTACATTTACGGCCCTCCACCCAGTAAAATTAGCGCAATAGACCCTGTCTATTGTTAAGCATCCAAGTGAAGTGTTCCCCTCACCACGCTTGGTGTACTGCCCTTCACTGGACCCGAATGGAGCGTTACATTTACGGCCCTCCACCCAGTTGGGTACGCCGACCCTTAGTGGTCCCGGACCACGCAGTATACTGGAACAAACACCGGTTTTCTCAAAACTTCACAATAATGTCACAAAACACACACTATGTCAACACACCTGCTAGCGTAATAATATTATCAGACACAATGCTACCAGGTTTCCACCAAATTTGTTATTGACCAGAATTTTTTCAAAATTTCCCGGACAACGCCGCACTGGCGAGTGAGGGCCGGGGTTTGTTGATAGGGGCTTTTTTGTTCCTTCACGGTCTGCATTCTCTGCACCCGTGGTCTACATTTTGGGTAGAGGATAATGGGGTCTACTTCCCCCATTGATCTGCTCCTTGCAGTCTCGACAATGGAGCCGCCCACTCCCATTGATCTACTTCATGCAGTCATGGTGGGCGAGAGGTTTGCCGCCGCTCTGCTTTTACATACTGTTTTCTTTACCTCTCCCCGGTCTTTCTGCGGTCTTGTCGAGGGTGTTTGACAGGTGGTTGTCGCTGTGGGCTTTTGTTGTTCCTGGAGCACATAAAGAAGAGTGGCCAGGGCCCCGTTTCAAGAAGCAGGTTCAACCAACTCTGGACTCTAACCCTGAACTCTGAGTTGATCTACTCTGAGACAGGAAACTCTGACTTACGGGTTTCAGAACAGGTGATTTCAATTGGTTCAATCAACACAGAGTTTGTTCACTCTGAGTTAAGCGCGTGCACCACGACTTTAAAAAGCCCTGATCAATGGAGCCCCGTTCCCTCGATTCACCATGGCAACGAGTGAGAAGAAAAGATCGTCGTATTTCAGTCCTCTGGAACTGGATATATTAATGCGGTCATATGGCAAATTTGAAAGCGTTTTTAAAAAGAAAAGCAACATTGAAAGCGTTTTTAAAAAGAAAAGCAACACGGCTGCAGCAGCGAAAGAACGCGAGTCGGCGTGGGAGAAGATTAGTGCTCGAGTCAATGCGTAAGTTTAAATTTATTATATACATTTATGCAATCACAATAATATTAGGCTACATGTGCAAACAAGTAGAATGGTGTTACAGCTACAATTTATGTCACTTAGATGTAATCCCACCGGCGAAAAAAGAACGTGGAAGCAGCTGAAAATGAAATATAAAAACATTGTTCAAACAGGTAAACCCTCAGCATAACAGTCAGGGTGCCTTTTTTTAATCATGTTTACCACTAAATATCATTCAGCAGCTGTTTCAGTGTGCATTATCTCCAACATAATATTGTTTTCACACACATAAATGTCCTCGCCTGTATACAGTTAAATCAGACATATGAAAAGCAACATCTAACTTCTACTCAGCCAACAGAAAGCGGGCATCTGCCCGCAAAACTGGCGGAGGACCACCCCCACCACGTCTGACCGAGGCAGAGGAGCTGGCCATGAGTCAGACTGTCGGGAGGCCAGTCGCAGAGGGGATCCCTGGAGGAACCTCATCCTCGGACATGATTACACAGGAGCCACCAGCCTTGATAAGATGCAATAGGCCTAGGCCTCAAACTTCTTTTGGGCCTATAGTTCAATGTTAATTTCCCTTTCATGTAGCCAATAGTCCAGAGATTATGCCATATTTAAAGTATAGCATAGTGAAACACAACACTCTAAACAGGATGATGAAGATGATGGGACCACAATGTCTGCTGCCTTCTCTGTGGTGTCTGAGAGGGAGCCTGAGAGGCCTACAGAGGTAAAATCTTGATGTTACTGATTTCCTCTCCATTCACATGTGTTTACATGCTTTTGTGGATTATAGTGACTTTTAGCCTACACTGAAGTATTAACGGATTCTTATCCATTTTAACAGAGCATGGCTGGGCAGCAGGAAGAGGGTCCCTCAACCTCCACAGCACAGATTGACACAGTGAGATACGTATTCAGTAAATTCCAGAGGTTAATTCAGTGGAATTCATGTGCAACTGTATAATGTCATCCTTATGTGTTCCCAGCTACCACTAAAAGAAATCTACAAAGTGCATTTATTAAAAACAGTACAAAAAACAGAAAAAGAAATGGTGCTGCTGGACCGCCAGATAACTAAAACGGATCTGGAAATTGAATTATTAAAACACAAGTTAGAGGTGTGTGCATGGTCATAGGTGAATTGTGTTGATGATTGTAACAATTAAAAAGTAAGAAACCATTTTTTTTTCTTATTTGTAGGAAATAAAGAAGACCAAATAAAAATTTTTTTTGTCTTTCTGTTTATTTTACTGCTGTTGGTGATGGTGATTATGAAAAACGACCAAACTGGCTTTAAACACGCGCGACAATGAATGAATCACACCGGAGACAGAAAGAAACTCGAGGTTCATTGAAGAAAACCTGGTCCCGACCAGGTTATGTTCACAGAGTCTGTTGCCATAGTAACTGACACCGAGGTTAAGTTACCTCTCTCTGTGAAACAGGCTGGAGTTACTCCTCTGTCTCTGGTTTGACTTACCTCCCTTTTTGAAACGGAAAACTCTGAGTTTCCCTCATTTCAGGGTTAACATACTCCGAGTTTTCACTAAACCTGCTTCGTGAAACGGGGCCCAGTACTGGGGTTGAACCCGTGACCTTGGCATTATTAGCACCACGCTCTGACCAACTGAGCTAACCGACCACAGGACACCATTGCATCAAATGTTTCCAGCTCAAATCAACTAACTCATCCTTAACAGACCGCATTCTCTGTGCTCGTGGTCGAAATTTTGGTTCTCGGACAATGGGGTCATCTACCCCCATTGATCTGCTACATGCAGTCACGGTGGGCGAGAGGTTTGCCACTGCTCTGCTTTGCCATGCTGTTTTCTTTACCTTTCCCCGGTAGGTTGGCAGCCTTGATGGGGGTGTTTCGCAGTTGACTGGGTTGTGCGCTGTTTGTTATGGTGTCTGGGGGGGTTTGGGCCTGGGCTTTTGTCGCCGCCATGCTGTTTTCCTTGTGGTGATTTTGTTGTTCCTTCACGGTACGCATTCTCTGCACTCGTGGTCTGAAGAGGATAGTGGGGTCCACTGCCCCCATTGCTCTGCTCCTTGCAGTCGTGGTGACCAAGAGGTTTGTTGCCGCTCTGCTTTGACATGCTGTTTTCTTTACCTTTCCCCGGTCTTGTCGAGGGTGTTTCACAGGTGGGTGTGTGGTGTGATGTTGGTTTTGGGGGCTGGTAAGTTGCCGCCGTGGGTTTTTGTTGTTCCTGGAGCACATAAAGAAGGTGGCCAGTACAGGGGTTGAACCCGTGACCTCGGCGTTATCAGTGGACCCCAGGAAGGCAGCTATGATGACCTGCTATTCAGGATGACCCATTGTGGTCCTTCCAGCTCACAACTCCTAAGTGGGATTTAGGATGATCCATGGCGCAGATCCTTCTGGCACATCTTTTTGTTCAGTTGTCTTGATACCCCGAGTGCCCCCTAAACCGCACGTTGTCGGCAGGATTTGAACCTGCGCGGGGAATCCCCAATGGATTTCTAGTCCATCGCCTTAACCACACGGCCACAACAACTTGTCACTGAAATAGAATTTCACAGATTATGCCGTTGAAATGCAATGGAAAATGACGGTAGACGGTATTGCCATTCTTTCCTGGCAGACATAACATAAGCAAACGGCTTGTCCTTCGAGCCAGACTTGATATTGGGACCTCAGGATTCAAGCTTGAACCACTATAGTCATCCGCTCTTCTAACTGAACTATCAAAGGTCTTGTTGTTTTAGGGCGAGTGAGTACGGCCGAGCGTAATGCCAAGGTCATGGGTTCAACCCCCCGTACTGGCCACTCTTCTTTATGTGCTCCAGGAACAACAAAACGGCGACAACCCACTGGCCCCCATATCCAACATCACACCACCCACCTGTGAAACACCCTCGACAGGGCCGCTGAAAGACCGGGGAGAGGTAAAGAAAACAGCATGTCAAAGCAGAGTGGCAACAAACCTCTTGGCCACCGAGACTGCAAGAAGCAGATCAATGGGGACAGTGGACCCCATTATATACCAAAATTTAGACCACCAGTGTAGAGAATGCGGACTGTGAAAGAACAACAAAAGCCCCCGTCGACAACACCCCGGCCCTCATAACCAACAGTACTCCACCACAAGGTAAACAGCATGGCGGCAACAAATGCCCAACCAAAGCGTCACAGACAAACCCCATTGGATTTCAAGTCCAACGCCTTAACCTCTCGGCCACCGTGACTGCTTGGAAAAGACCAATGGGGGCAGGTGACCCCATTGCCCTAGAACCAAAATGTTGCTGATGTCAAGGATCAGCTGGCAACATGTGCATGGGAGGAAGACACATGGTTTGTGTGAGGGGCTACACAAGTCTTTCCACTGCTAGTTAAAAGCCAGGCACCTCACATTGTTTCCATAAAGTACCAAGGGACAACAAAGCAGGGAAGATAAGGGATAGGGAGGAGAGGGGAAAGATGCGACCGCCTTTGTTGAGAGCCAGAGAAGAAGCTCTCCTCTCTGCAAGGTCAAGTACAGTATGCCAGAAGATTTTAGTTTGTGAGTTGTCCTTATTCTACAAAGGCCTGGATAGCTCAGTTGGTAGAGCATCAGACTTTTAATCTGAGGGTCAAGGGTTCAAGTCCCTGTTCAGGCGGTGAAGGTAGGCCCCTTCCCTGAAAGGTTAAACCTACTTCTTTTATCCTCCTTCTGTGGTCAAGTACACTATGCCAGAAGATTTCTGCTCCTTCATCCTCAACACCGAGAAGGCCAAGGAGATGACCGTGCACACAAGGAATAACTTGTTGAAGTAAACCTTTTCGACCAAGCACCTTTGCCATGTTCCAGGACTGTGGGTAAACGCCATTCTCAATAATTAAATTGAAGATACAGTACGAGACAGGCACTTTGACCAGCTTAGCCACAGTGCCAGCAGTGCATCTGGCACCAACACAAAAACAGTTCGCCAATGGGGAAAAATGTTCATACAAGGGAGGGAGTCCAAAGTCCAACACGTGTGTGAATTGAGAGTCCCTGGGTGGGCGCTGACCAATTGCGTGACAGAGACTACAACAGCACACAAGGAATAACTTGTTTAAGTAAACCTTTTCGACCTAGCACCTTTGCGATCTTCCAGGACTGTGGGTAAACACAATTCTCAATAATTAAATTGAAGATATGAGTTTCTCAGAGAACACAAGGAGCGAGAGGTTCAGTCATCACTGGGAACTTTGGAAGTGTAGTCACCTTAAGTCAGGTCTGCTTTGGTGAACTTCAAAGGCATCATGACCAGTCTGCATCAAAACATTATCTGAAATCCTGTGGCAGGTTTCTGGCATTGATTCTTAATTCAGTTGCCATCCCTGATAGATGGTAATGGTAATGGTAATCATGCCCACATGGCAGGTGAGTCTCTTTGCTTGTCTGACGTCTGTGTCGCATCCTGATTGGCTGGCAGCAAATGTCTGAGAATTCTACCACTGAACCACCAATGCCACGTGGGGACACGTAAGAGAAAAAAATTCAACTGTCAAGTTGATGAGCCTCTGCAAAGTGGCGCTGAATGACAAAACATCACAATGTCATACTCTTTGGATTTAAGCACCTTCTGCCGTAATGGGATCCACAACAATCATGTCAGCTGTGGATGCAACTGTTAGAATAAAATGTAGATACATGTATTATTTTGTTAGTTATCACCCTTATATCAATTTGCTTAGACAATAGAAAGTGTTTGACTGTGCTGAAGAAGGAATGTTCCCGTGACCCCAATCAGAGACCCCCAGAGACCCTCAGGTCCTGGAGGTGCCTGGATGCGCCAACAGCGACTCTGCAGATGCCCATGTTAATCCTGCAAGAATGTGTCAAGATAAGAACTCATAAAACATTAAAAGTAGTTGCTCTCACATACACACACGCACATAGACAAACAAATACAGCTCGTGCAACTGTCTTCTCCACCCCCCCTTAGAGTTGCACGACCATGTAGTAGGGACCCCCGAAAGAGAATAAAAGGAGAGGAGTGTGAACTGCATATTCAAAGTGGGGCGGCATGTCACTGGGTATGTGGTTTCACTCTCCTCGCTGCGAGTAACTTTGAATATTGTTGTCTGTCTCTTCTGTATTTCTATATTTAAGTGTTTTTACAAGTGTCACAGGAGTTTGAACCTGACATTTACTTGGTCCTTCGAGCCGGAATCTCGAGATACCTCAGGAGTCCAGTTGTGGAGCGGACAAGACAGAAAGACCGTGGCCACGGCAGACAAAACCCTTTGATGGGCTGTCTTCTCAGCTCAACAACTGGAAGCTGAAGGTTGACGGGATACCGACGGAAGAGAAGACAACAAACAGTAAGACACTTTTGATCAGAGTGTGAGTGTGAGTGAAAGGGTGCCGTCCCTTTGTGTTAAAGCAGGGGTGGGCAAACTGAGACCTGGGGTCCGCATGCAGCCCGCTAAGTGTTTTTGACCCCTAGAACTGAGTGCGGCCCGTGGGTCAATAAGGTTTGTCACCCGGTGCTAAAAGGAAAAGGAAGAGTTACAAAACACAGTAAGGGAAGTTTTACTTCAGGAGTATCAAAAAGATGAAGGAAAAGTAAGTGAGGAGAAAGACTCAGACACATTTTTTACACAAAAGGAAGGTAACGAAAGTACAGTTATGCCAACTAAAGGAGTGAGCAATAGTAGTCAAAATGATGGTGTAGTAGGTGGACAATCACAATTGTATCCACAGTTCCCTGAACCCCCACATTATGACAACCACGATGTCAGACCATCAGCGCCATACCCACCACAAACAAGAGCTAAACCTTTTTCTGTTTTTTAAATTTTAAATGCACCTAAACCACAAACAAAAAAGCAAATGATGTCCTTCTTAGGACTCACTAATTAGATGTAGATGTTGGACTCCAAACTATGCACAAATAGTGTCACCATTAACAAACTTAATGTATAAAAATTATGTCACTCTTACAGTGGAATGAGGAGGCAGAAAAAGCATTCTGTGAAAAACAGTACTGGTAGGAAGTTTGATTGTAGCACTGCATGATTGCAGCAAAACATTTAAACAAACAGTAGATTATAAAGATGTGAAGTGAGGCCGAGGTCATGTACTCAACTCAGTCTTACCAAGAGTATGGTGCAAAGAAACAACCAATAGCGTACTACTCTTGTAAGCTAGATGCAGTAGCATGCGCCATCTTACATTGTGTGCGGGCTAATAGCAGCATCTATGGCCGTGGAAACAAGTGCAACCATCATATTGTTCCATTTACTAGTACTGAAAGTACCTCATGCGGTTTCCACCCTGCTATTGCAGACGAGCATGACATTTTTGTCTCCTGCTAGACATCTGTCTTTTGTCTCAACCACATGTAACACTTGAGCGATGCACCACGCTCAACCCAGCTACCCTTCTACCACTCCCTGAGGAAAGCGAAACACATGATTGTGATGAACTAACAACACAAACTACAAAGTGTAGACCAGACTTATTAGCTCAGGCACTAACAAAAAGAGGAGATTTTTGTAGATGTTTCCTCAAAGAAAAATGATTTGTGGAAAGAATCATAACAGGCTATGCAGTCATAGCGCTTACAGAAGCATGCAAATTAATGAAAGGTCAAAAGGTGACAAATTATACCGATAGCCAATATGTATATTGAACAGTACATACCTTTGCACAATACTGGCAAAACAGAGGTATGATAACATCAACGAGAAAACCAGTAACTCATGCAGGATTGTTAACAGCATTTCTAGAAGCAGTGCAATTACCAAAACAAATTGCATTGCATGTAAATGGGACATACAAATAATACTGATCCGATATCCTTAGGAAATGCGTTCGCTGATAAAATGGCAAAACAAGCGGCACTAAAGGAACTGGACCATCTTGAAACTGAAAGATTACAAGTAGACTTTGAGATATTGGCTTATATGCAACAACAAAGTCCAAAATAGGAAATTGACCACTGGCTTAGGAATAAAGCAACCCTGGACAAAAATGTTTATATGTCGACAGATAAGAAACCAATCTTGCCAAAAAATTGTAAAAGTGGGCTGACATTTTGAGCCATGGTGTTACACATGTCTCAACAGGAGGGATGTGTCACACTATTAACACCCACTTTAATTCGTATATAAAAAATCTTGTTGAGCGTTTTTAACGTGTGCAGAACACAACGTCCAGGACAACTTGTGACCGAGGTGTGGCCAATTTCCAAAACCACAATATTAATTTCAAGTAATACACATGGACTTTATTGAGCTAAATAAAAGTGAAGGAAGGTCAGCCCTGATTCTTGCATCCCAGAGCTGTTGTAGATTGGCCTCATATGGGATGGAGTAGGGGTATGTGTATGAGATGGACCAGGATCCTGTTCCTGGACCAGACACTTGCTCCTTCACCCCATTATCTTTATTGCCTCCTGAGTTTAGTTTTCCAATGAGTGAATGACCATAAATGCCTGAGACCATCCTGGCTTTTTGGTTCTCCCACAATGATCTCTGCAAAGATAACACAAGACGCAGCACAGGATGCTGTGTCCTGACCTTATACTAACTTTACTAGTGGTTGACAAGTACTGATCACAGTTTAACATGGTACTCATCTGATCTGCATGGAATATATTGAGAATGAAACAGAATTAGACTACAGCAGTCACTTTGTAAATTAACTTGTAAAAGAAAAGAAAAAAAGGAAAGAAAACAGGAACAATGTTCCGCATGGACTTAAAGAACCATAGCGCGTCCCCAAAGTGGAGGACTGGTAGAACAGAAAATGCATGGAAGAAACAAAGTGTCCAAGGACATAATGTTTAGATCCAGTTAAATTACACATAAACATAACGGCACAAATGGTTTGAGTCCATATGAAACGTTGTTTGTCAAACCATATAGGTTGACACAATTCGAAAATGTGTAGGAAACTGATGACGATTCTACTTTGATAGAAGACATGAGACTGACACCAGGAGACTGAGTGTTGAGTAAAAGTGGAACAAGAAAACACTGGCACTCTCCCAAGTGGGAAGGGCCTTATCAAGTACTGTTAACGACACTGTGAGGGAGCTGCCAATCCTCCCTCACTGATCAGGTGTATGCCCCGCCTACACATGTTTCTCTGTGTATATAGTTGGCTTTAGTTATTTACATATATTTTGGTTAGTGCTTTAATTATATTTGCTGATCACCTCAATTGGACTCTCCCAAGTGCCACCTGGAGGAGGGGGGAATTGACTGGGTGGTAGTTGGGAATCAAGTTGTTAGGTGTACGTGAGTGTTTATATATAGATACACAGGAAGTGACCCTTCAGTGGGGGACTCCTGAAGGTCTTATATTTAATATGAAGGGTGTTGGGAAGATAAATTGGGTATCTTTTGGACTTGCTTCACCCTCTCATGGGGAACTGTGGTTGGCCCTTCACAGGTAAAAGGGGCTGGGTGAAATTGTTTGAGAGAGGCCTGTTGTGTGTGCTGGGGGAAATGCTGCTGCACTGTCCTGTAAAATAAACTCGGAAAGCTCTCAAGCCCTGGTCTGGTGTACCCTTCAACTGCTATGGCTATCCCAGGCTAGTAAGAGGCCATCGGTTTTCAACTCAAGATCTTACAGACACCAACAGCATTAAGAATTGTAGAAAGAAACTCATTGTAAAGTAGTCATTGTTCGGGAGTCTGACGAGGAAGGTAAAGACCAGTCTGTGATGCAGGGGACTTCAGAGTCCTAGACTCTGAGGCATCGTGCTGAGCAGTGAAGATTATAGCACATACCCTTGTCCAGAAAACCGAACAATGCATCCTAGTTCTAAGATCACTATTGTAACAGGAGGATTGGTGTTCGTGATGTTGCAGTGTCCTCGTTCCCATACAGTACCTCAGTGTCTCAGAGTGGTCGATGATCTTGATCTCACACCTCCACCCCTGCTGTGCCAACAACCTGAAAACAACATCCTGATACAACAATATGCATAATGAGTCCTCTCATCACCTCCAGACATGCATTGTGTCCAGTTTTATCTTCACCAAGACCTGAAGAAGATCCATCACATGAACTGTGCTCTGACAGCAAACGATCACTTCCAGACTGAAAGTTCAGAAGATGTTTGCTGACATGGTGTTTATGGTGACAACGACAATCACATCACCAGCCACTGAAGTGGAATGTGGCCGACTCGGAACTGGACAGGATCACACCTTTGATGCAAGGACAAGCCAAGCACCAGAATCTAGAAGTGGCAACAAATGGCCACCAGCAAGGAGGACATCCAGAGGAGAGACTGGAACAGCAATATGACCCTGGCATGTGCAGCAAAGGAGACTTTGGACCAAAGACTTGATAGAGGACTTTCTTAACAAGCAAGGTGGAAGAAAGCAAGGAGGTGGGGTGTGATGGGATCATGCCTACTCTGACTCATCTGATGCCAAGGTTGACACTGAAGTAGACAGTAACGCACACACACACACACAAACACGCACACACGAACACACACACACGAACACACACACACACACGAACACACACAAACAGTACTCGAGAACAGACATGTGGTGTTGATGTAGAGACAAATACCACTATGACATTGTATATAACATGAGCGGAAGGAGCAGTAGTGACATTACTGATTCCAGTAACCATTTACCCTATGAATGTTGACATGTTACTAAATGCTAAATCTTTGAAGCAGATGAACATCACCTCCCAAACTACTTCCAAACAAAAAGGGAGGTTCCAGACACCGACTGGATAACAAAAGACAATCCCACTTACATCGATGCCATCAGCGTGCCACGAGGGGTACCACCAGAATACAAACTAGTGAATCAGATTGCAGCGGGTTTGGAGGAAAGTATTATCCCATGGATAAGTTAACAAAAATGTGGATAGGATTAACTTCCTCCACTATGACATACAGAAGCTTGGGAACTACACCGAGGCCAGACTCACAGCAACTGGAGAAAAACTCCATGCCACGTCACTCATGGCCTTCCAGAATCATATCGCCTTGGATGGACTGCTGGCACATCAGCAAGGAGTGTGCACCATGCTTGGCGACCAATGTTGCATGTCCATCCCCAACAATACAGATTCCACAGGAATGCTGATGCGTGTGATCTCTGTTGTAAAGGCGCTAAACACCAAGATGAAGAACACTGATGTTGACACTGAAGTGTTTGGTGACTGGTGGAGAGCATTTTGGGGACAATGGTCTCCTTATGTGTTGTCCGTGTTTATTGCACTCGCTGTTGCCCTTCTTTTGTGTGCCTTATGTGGATGTTGTATCCCTATCTTGAAGGTTAGAATCACATGGACTGTGAATTTAGCCATGGCACCAATGACAACAAGGTAAATGAAATGTACCCCCTACTGGTGGCAGGTGGCAGCGATGACAGTGATGATGACTAGGACAACCATTATAGATATGCTCCTGACTTGTTTCTGACTTGTACTTTGACTCAGATGACGAGAACACTTCCGTTTAGATGTAAGCACATTTTCTGACAAAGATGACCTGCGAGGAAAAAACCGAGAGGAGACCCAAGGAGCGACAGCAAACAGATAAAAGCGTGATAAACAGGAGGGAAATGTTAGAATAAAATGTAGATACAGGTATTATTTCGTTAGTTATCACCCTTATATCCATTTGCTTAGACAATAAAAATTGTTTGAATGTGCTGAAGAAGGAATGTTCCCGTGACCCTGATCAGAGACCCCCCAGTGACCCCCAGGTCCTGGAGGTGCCTGGATGCACCAACAGCGACCCTGCAGATGCTCATGTTAATCCTGCAAGAATGTGTCAAGATAAGAACTCATAAAACATTAAAAAGTAGTTGCTCTCACATACACACACGCACATAGACAAACAAATACAGCTCGTGCAACTGCCTTCTACACCCCTTAGAGTTGCACGACCATGTAGTAGGGACCCCCGAAAGAGAATAAAATGAGAGGAGTGTGAATTGCATATTCAGAGTGGAGCGGCATGTCACTGGGTATGTGGTTTCACTCTCCTCGCTGCGAGCAACTTTGAATATTGTTGTCTGTCTCTTCTGTATTCCTATACAGTAAAGTCTCGTTATATCGATATCGGTTATAACGAATTACTGCTTATTACGATACTATTTTCATTTCCCGGCAAATTTCTAGTCTTTTATGATATAATTAGTTCCGTACGATACCCGGTTATTATGATAATCCGGTTACTACGATGCCCTTTTCATCTCCCGCCAGCCAATTTGGTCTGCTTATATCGATACAAAAGCAGCTTAAATCAATCTTTGCTTAAGGATTTCAATACCAAAAAAGAACACGGCGAACGGCTGCTTCCAGTCAGCTTTATTTTTCACACTTCCACCACCACAGCGCAGCACACACACAGATTCCCGCACTTCCTGGTTCACAGGTCATGCTCAACCCGCCCCACATAGCTGGCCAAACACATGCCTGCAACAGAAGAACCAACTGACATAGCATACACACCTATTCCAACGAAGACACAAGCGTACAAATACATGTATTTAATTGTGTTGTATTCAGATATCTTTTTATTCTATACACACGAGAGAAACCACGAACGCAGTTGGTTCTTCTGTTGCAGGCATGTGTTTGGCCAGCTATGTGGGGTGGGTTGAGCATGACCTATGAACCAGGAAGTGCGGGAATCGGTGTGTGTGCTGTGCTCTGGTGGTCGAAGTGTGAAAAATAAAGTTGACTGGAAGCAGCCATTCGCCGTGTTCTTTTTTGGTATTGAAATCCTTAAGCAAAGATTGATTTAAGCTGCTCGACATTGTTCTATACTATAGAACAATGTTGAGTGTATTATTGCCCACTTTTAATGCAGTTCGGCACAGAATACCGGTTATATCGATATTTTTTCCGACTCCCGACAATATCGATATAACGAGACTTTACTGTATTTAAGTAAAGTCACAGGAGTTTGAACCTGACAATGCTAACATGCTAAAGGATACCACGCTAGCACCTAGCAAGAGGGCCTCAGGTCCCGAACAGTTTGATGCAGTCCCATAGTGTCCCCACATCATACAATGTGTGTATTTGCCTTGAGACATCAGCAAATTAGCTAAAATGCTAATATGCGAACAGTCATCATGCTATCACCTAGCAAGAGAGCCTCAAGTTTAGAAACTGCCAAGGTTGTCCTATAACCTTCCTGCATCATGCCATGTATGCATTTGCCTTTAGACATGAGTAAATTAGCTTAAATGATAACATGTTAACGGCTACCATGCTAGCACCTAGCAAGATAGCTTTGAGTCCCAAAAGTATTAAAGCAGTCCCACAGTGTCCCCACATCATGCCATGTGTGTAGTTGCCTTTAGATATGAGGAAATTAGCTTAAATGCTAACATGATAACAGTCATCATGCTAGCACCTAGCAAGAGAGCCTCAAGTCAGCATGCAAGCTCCATAGACAGCTGCAAAGCTTGTATGGCTGGGCAAGCCCATAACTAGAAAATTCCAGCGGAAATTTTGATGCTGTGAACCTCGGGCCCGGTGTCTGCCATGCCGCGCTGCCGAGCATTAAGCATTGCATATTGCAGGAATTATTTTTTACAAACTCTTTGTAAAAGGCATCTAGTGGCATCACATTGAAAGTGAAAGCTTAAATGTGTTCATTCATGTGACCTAACATCAGCAGTTATTTCCAAAGTTGGGGTTTCTCAACTTACTGTCACCTCATAAGCCAAAATAGAACCAAACAGTAGATTTCAAGGCATGTGCAGCTGGATGAAGGAGCCAGGCTTCCCTGCTGAGGCTGCCGCCCTTTACCCAACCTCGGAAAAGCAGTAGAAGATGGGTGGAATGCAGCGGAATATTTCAGTTTAAAAAGACCATGGAAGCAAAACCTGTACTTAAGTTCATATATAAAACCAGACAATTTCTGAATAAATCGTTTGACAGTTCATTTAAAAAGGAACCACAACAAGATGCAACAAAGCCTTAAATTCTTGAAGTCAAAATGTCAACAATCACACCAGTTATGAACAGTATTGTGATGTATAATATTCTGTAATATAGAAAGATAAAACCAATGACAAACACTTCATGTAGCAAGGCAACATGTCCCGTATGTAACAGTTTAGGTCAGCGGCCCAAGGCACATCAAATATTTCAGAAAAAAAACAGCAGTAATTTTACAAGAAGCGTTCAATGACATTATATCGCACCAACTCACAACAAAACAAGTGATCTCGAAGCACTTTGGTTCACATTATTATTATCATTAGTTTGGTCTATCATCAAGTTCATCATAAATGAACAACAGCAACCCACACCTGCACCTGGCAACGGAGGCAAGGAAAAACTCCCTCTTGGGAAGAAACCTTGGACAGAACCCAGGCTCAGTGGGGCAGCTGTCTGTCTCGACCGTTTGGGTTACTACAGAAAAATGTTTGGTACAGCATGATTATGCATAATAATAATAATAATACATTTTATTTAAAAGCGCCTTTCAGGACACCCAAGGTCGCTTGTACAGAAGATAAAAAAACACCAATATAAAATCGAAGGCGATTAATGGAGCGCAGATGGAAGTAAGCTGACCTGGTGACGTTATTGATGTGGGATTGAAAAGATAGTGTGCTGTCGAGGATGACACCCAGACTCTTGACCTGAGGGGAGGGGGAGACTAAGGAGCTGTCGATGGAGAGAGAGAAGGAGTCAACTTTAGATCAGGTGGATTTGGTGCCAATGAGTAAGAATTCAGTTTTATTGCTATTAAGTTTCAGAAAGTTGGAGGTGAACCATGATTTTATTTCAGAGAGACAGGAGGTGAGGGAGGGGGGTGGGAGTGTGGAGTTAGGTTTGGAAGAAAGGTAGAGCTGGGTGTCATCCGTGAAGCAGCGGAAGTGAATGTTAAATTTACGGAAGATATGGCCGAGAGGGAGAAGGTAGGTTATGAAAAGAAGGGGCCCCAGGACAGAGCCCTGGGGCACACCTGTGGTGACTGGGGAGGGGTCGGAGGAGAAAGACTTAAGCTGTATGAACTGAGTGCGGTCTGTGAGATAGGAATGGAACCAGTGGAGGGGGGTGTGGGTGATGCCAATTGAGGAGAGTCTACTGAGGAGGATGGGGTGTGAGATGGTGTCGAGGAGGATGAGAATTGAAAGTGAACCAGTGTCAGCTGCAGTGAGGAGATCGTTGGTGATTTTGATGGGTGCAGTTTCGGTGCTGTGACGGGGACGGGAGCCGGACTGGAAGGGTTCATACAGACTGTTAAGAGTGAGATGTGCGTGAAGTTGAGAGGAGACTATTTTTTCAAGAATTTTGGAAATGAAAGGTAAGTTGGAGATAGGGCCGAGGATACAGGAAATTTCGGAGCAGAGAGTGTCAACATTAATGTCCTTTAGGTTCCTGAAGGAGATGAGACATGGAGGTTTGATTGAGGAGAGGCAGAGTGTAATGCTGAATGAGAGGAGGAAGTGGTCCGTTATTGGAAGTTCGTCGGCGGTGCAGTTGGAGGGGGTGAGGCCAGAGCAGCAGAGTAGATCCAATGTATGTCCTTTGGTATGTGTCGGGAAGTCAATGTATTGGTGGAGTCCAAAACTGTCAAGGCATAATAGAAAGTATCTGGTGAGGGGAAGAGTTTTATTGTCTTTGTGTATGTTGAAATCTCCCAGCAGTATTAAGTTATGTGACAGAGTGGAGAGTTGTGTAAGGAGGGTGGCAAAGTCAGTTAAAAAGTCAGTGTGGGGCTTAGGGGGATGCTAAATGGTGGTGACGACAGTGGGGGAGGGTCCAGGGAGCATAAAAACAGTGCATTCAAATGAACTGAATGCAGAGACCGTCACCGGCAGGACTTTCCACTTCTCGCGGTGAATTAACGCGAGACCTCCGCCGCGACCGTTGCCACGGGGATGACAGATGTAAACAAAGCCAGCCGGTGTGGATTCATTGAGGGTGGAAAAGTCATTTGGCTGTTGCCATGTTTCCGTTAAACACAGAAAATCAAGCTTACGGTCAGTGAGGAGATCCTGGAGGAGTTGACCCTTGCTCGTGAGAGAGCAGATGTTGAGCAGACCGAAGCGAATAGTGGCGTTGTCATGCTTAGCGGTAGCGTTAGCATTAGCCATCCTAATGCACTGCTATCCGCTACCCTGTCGGAGTTTTTGAGAGGACGACGAGTGGTAGACCAGATGGATTTTATTGTTGTGGAGGAGTTGTCGTGATTGAAATTCCTGCGAGACCCACGATGGATGTATTTCCAACGAGGGAGGATAGCGATGTCCGGGTGGTGGTAAAGTACCGGCGGTGGCGGTGAGGGCACGGGCAGATGCCAGCGTATCCAGAGAAGCTCTGCGGCTGTGTACCGGATCAGTTCTGCCATTGGGTGGTGGCAGAACGAGAGGAATTCCAGAAAAGAGCAGACCAGGTGAGAAGCTTGTTGGTCCACAACGTGTCTGCGGCCAGGTGCTAACTTACAGCAGGTAGGCGAGAAGTTGGCAAGCAGGCACAAATAACACAGGAGCAGAGGCTGGATCGGTAATCGTACGCAGGAAAACCCTTCAGTGCTAACACAATAGTACATTCAGTCCATATTGATGCAATAAAATCAAAAAATACTTAAGAAAAGTTACGGGAGAGTAGTGGCAGCCAGTCGCGCCAGCGTTCACTCAACCGGAACCGGAAGCAATTTGAAAACCATAATAATGGTCTTTATACATAAAGGTGCAAACGCTTGAGAACAAAAAGGCATAGTGCACATATGTATGTGGTAGGTTACTACGTATTAAAACAGGAATGAGGTATTAACACGTCCAGGAAATGTTTGTGTAAAGGATGGTCCTTGCCCTAAACAGACACACACGCACAAACCCAGTAAAAAAATGTATCAAGACGGAATTCTTAATTGTCAATTCAGAAAAAAAAAAATTGTCAACACACCTTTTCTGTCATGTCCTGCAGTTGGTATACAGAATGGGAGTTGACCCTGTTCTCCTCTGTAGCTGGAAAACACACAAATCTGACACTCTATCAGCTTTTTATCCTTAGCATCCCTCGCTTTTGCCAGGCTTAGTCCTCACACAGGAAGTCAGTTGGGATACTCATATGCCGAGCATCCCCAATATATAGACTCCACGTGACATATTGCAGAAAAGTACTGCGACTACTACTTTGCTGTTCTCAGCTTTTCACGCAGCAGTGCCTACTACAGGGAGAGAAAGAGAGACAAGTTAGTCAAATAAATCAGTAACTGTCATATACTTATATTCATATACTTTATAAATGTTATATATGGCATAAAATGTACTGCCACTAATACAAATGTTTGAGCTTTGCTGTTCTCAGCTCTTTGTGCAGCAGTGCCTACTACAGGGGAGATAAAGAGACAAGTTAGTCAAATAAATCAGTAACTGTCATATACATACTGTATATACACACACCCACACACACTATATACTTTATAAATATTATATATTGCGGAAAAAAAGAGGTCTGATGACTACATATCAGCAACGCTGATACCGATAACTGTTCTCATGTCTTCATACAACAGCGCCTACTACATGGGAGAGAGAGAGAGAGAGAGAGACAAGTTATTAGAATGTTCCATCATATAAGTGACATGAAGTTTCAGGAATAGGGAGAACATGGAGAACATGACTATGCCAATACTGCCGGTTCAGAGATGATAATACAGTAATTCTGACTCGTGTATGTATCTAGTACATATAATAAAGCGACATCTTCCGGTTGGGGCAAAAGCGTGTGCAGCAGCATTTCTGAAAGGCAGCCCATGAGCAGAGGTACAGCATACCTAGCCTTCAGGTCACAAGCACGGAGTACTTACGTATGTGAGATGGCGTGGATGGATGGAGGAGAGGAAATGGCCACATGGTCATTGCAAGCAAATGTTCATTGGGGACAAGACAGCATGTGAAGACCAGACCAGGACCTAAAAAAAGATGTTAAGATACAGTATACCGGACTGTGGTAACTGTAGTAAGAATGCAGAACACCTGACTGAATGCAAGACTGCGGTTGAGAAATGTAAATGTGATCAATCAGTGTCTGCTTTTGCCAGTTGTTGCCTTGCCGATGAGCTGTGTATAGCCTCTGGACTCAAACAACTCCAGTATAGACTTCTTACCTTTTGAAAGCAGGTCCTCGTTGAAGTCACCACAAACAACAACGGGGTGGCTATCCATCACTGCCAAGGTGTCCAAGAGGCTTGTCGAATTAGGTAGAAATGTGCCCAGACTCAAGTTCGGTGGTCGATAAACAGTAGCCACCACAGCCGTGATCGGCACCATGACTTTAACAACCAAAAATTCAAGGTCTGGCACATTCTGAACAAACCGGAGGGGCTGGCCTTGGAGTTCCCTCCGACAGTAGGCTGCAACTCCGCCTCCCTCTTTCGCAGCCGTGTCTGGCCTGTTTAAACAGGAAACAAGTCTGTTCCGTACAAAAACAGCGTAGTCCTCCAGCTGCAAGTGCCGCGAGATGGAACCAGACAAATGCGTTTCCGTCAAACAAAGCACATCAGCCAGTCTCAGCTCATGATGAGATTTGATGTCCTCTATGTGACACGCAAGGCCCTCTGTGTTATGGTGGACAATCTTCAAAGTCGGAGAAGGCCCTTGTGCAAAGTGCAACAGCGGTCTGACAGACAAGGAAGAAGCAACATGCTGTCCATTGCCAAAGCAATGTTGGGATCAGCATATATTTTCTTCTCATCCAAGTCCATGATCTTCAGTCCCTGGAGCGAGGTTGTGCGACTTAGAGCGACGTAGGCCATTCCAGGTTCAAACACGCGCTTCAGAGATACGACCGCAGAAGATAGCGTCATGCCTTGCACTTTGTGCGCCGTGCATCCAAAGGCCAGCTTTGCCGGGAATTGCCGCCTCACCAGTCCTTTGATGCTTAAACTTTCCTCTGACTTTTCTATGTAGGCCAAATCATCCCTGAAGTTTCTTCCGAAATTTCAGGCCTGCTCCAGGATTGTCCAAGAAATGCCAAGAAAAGTAACAGCGGCCTGTGGTCCACGGACAATGTTCATGATGGTCCCGAAGGTGCTGTTCACGAGACCATCCTCAATGTCCAAGTTCCGGATGATCATGACTCGCGCTCCTACAGCGGCTTGCAGGTTGTCGGGCAGATCTCTTTTCCTCCCGGTTATCATGTTGGACACGATGACCAATTGTCCGGTCCGGGGGTCTTTTCTGTAGTTTTCTGCCGGAATGTCGACCACATTCAGTTTCAAAGCTGTCACATTTGCACTGTTGTGTTTGTCAACCTCCTTATTGGTTGCAATAATGTGGAGCGTACTGGTGTGACACTGCGATGTTTCAACGGTAGCCTGCTGCAGTAAAGCCCGGTCACTTTCATACAAGGGCTCCTCCTTCCGGTTTTCCCTTACCCTATTCAAAAGCTGGGCAAAGGTCAGGTCCTCCTTCTGTCGCATGATCTCTGTAAGTCGGACCAACTGATAGTTGGTCCAGAGGTCAAGGACATTATCCTCATCACACAGAGGAGTTTGGCCCTTCCAGTAGGTGGCAGCTGGTAAAAGTCCCCAACTGCAAGCACAGATATCCCTCCAAAGGGCTTCCGGTTGCCCTTGATTGGCTGGAACCGTCAGTGGACATATGCAAAAAGATCCTTGACATTTCATCAATGATTAAAATATCCACGTTGGAAAGACTCACCTGCAAGGTGTCCAGCGCGTTGTCGAGTCCTTGATATGGAGGCCTCAAACTTCTTGGGAGCTTCAAGACAGAGTGAAGGGTTTTCCCAGAAATGTTGAATGCAGCTGTGCCGCTAAATGACGTCAGCAGAACCATAGGCTGAGACAAATCCGCATCGGCACGAATGCCGGGAAGCTGCCGAAAAAATCTTGGTGGCCTCCTGGTAAATGCACTTGATGACATGCGACTTGCCACATCCAGCTCTCCCTGAGATGAAATAATGACAGGGCTCAAGGTCGCGATCAGAAACACGCTGCAAACACCAGTCGCGTACGGCATAGATTGATGATGTTAAGACTGCGGTAAATCCTCCTCACAAAGTCCGGACTCAACTAGGGTGATTCAAAGACCGGCAGCGTTGGGGCGCTGGAAAGGTCAGCCTGATAGGCAGGAACGTCATCCTGCTCATCCCGCTCGTCCGCTGTGTTTGGCATCATGGCCTTCACTGGAGCAAGACATTCCAGGCCCTCTGCTTCCACCTCTGGCGCAAAAGAGTTCAACAGCTGGACCCTCCTGTTGGAGTCGCTCCAAAGCCTTGTCCAGTTACTTCGCTTGGCCCTCAAACCGCTTCATTTTCTCATCAATGATGGCCTTCGCCGGACCTAGTCTTGACCCTCCGTCCAGGGACAAAGACTCATACGTTGGGTGGGAGTCGCTGGTCAACTCGTGGTCCATCCTGTGGGGCAAGTAGAGTTTGAGAAGGGCCCTGTAATATTTTTCAGGAAACTTTGTGATGGAAAACCGTGTGTATCTTATGATGGCAGGTTTTCCCATGGTCCTCTTCTGAATGCAACCCATGTCGTTCAAAAGGGGAATGACATTTGGCCCTTCTCTCTTGTAACCATAGACCACCCTGTAATCAGACGCAAACTCTGCCAGACACATATACTCAAACCCCTGCATAGGTGGTCTGTTGGCGTACTTTTCTGGCAAACTTGACATCCAGACTTCAGCTGAATCTGGGTGCATGGTTATAAGCCGACTCATGGGCAGACTCATTCGCAAACCGTCCTCGTCGGTTTGGAGAAAAAACACATTATGTGAGGACTTCTTCAGGGACAAACTGCAAGTTCGTGCCACTGCTTCCTGAGCACTTACCTCTCTGTGCTTTGAATACACCTGCATGATCTTTGGCATCTCCTCCTTCTGGTTGACATCGGACTTTTGCACGTCCTTGATGACAGATTTGAGGAACTCGTCATCTCGTGCTCCGGCTTGGAAATGTACGACATCATGTACATGATGCAGCTGATATCATCCAGAATATACTGGATGTCCATGTTGGCGTTCCACGCCCGCAGCAGATGGGGGTTGTAGGCATTAGTCCAACGTTCTTGCAGTGTACGCTTAAAGTGCACAGCCATCCCAGTACTGAGGTTCTCAACGTAGTGCTTATACTGACCCAGGGTCAGCTGGCACACGTTGAGCAGGTCCGTCAAATCCTCCGGAACCCGTGTGTCCATAAGCCTCTCTCTTATCTGTTTCAGCTTTTCCTTGGACTCCTTCAACTGCCTGGCCATCGCGTGGAGCTCCCGGTGAGCTTTCTCCCATTATGCTGGTGTTCCTCGGAGTGGCTGCATAAATCTGGTCGCTTCCCTGCTCTGTATGAGCCGCTCCAACGCCTCCTTGTCCTGGATCATCCGGTTCAGAATTTTCCTCCCATCTGCAGTATGAGGTTTTCCCTTCCGCGTCTGAATAGACATGCTGTTATTGGCCATGTATGTTTCAATGACAAATTGGGCAAAGAAAAGGTAGCCCTGATCTTCAGCAAAGTGTGGATCCACGGAAAACAATCTGGTGTTGAAGTAAGAACTTGGTGATACTTTAATGATCCTCTCCTCATCCATCGTGTTCTTTCCCGTTGGGAACAGAACAGGAAAGGCCATGGCCTCCAGCTGCGGCACAGCAAAAAATCCAACAGGCTTGTTTTGTTGGGCAGGAGCAATGCTGAATATCCCATCCCCAAATGAAAGACTTTCCTGTGAAATGTCAAGCGGCTGCATGCATGTATCGAGCATGAGGCCCGGCCGAAGTTCCTCCTGATCACATTCAACATGCTGTGCCTGCGTAACTTGGGCATTGCTGGCCTCTTGCTGCATGACGGCGGGGCGGATGGCTCCTCTTCCCCTTCAAGGACACTTTCAGCTGCTGCACTCTCATTGATGCACACATCCCTGTACTGTGGATGAGTGTGTATCAGCGTCCTAAGCCCTACTATAACATTCGCCATATTTACCGTATAAAAATGCTGA
The DNA here is from genome assembly GCF_030265055.1 of Doryrhamphus excisus. Taxonomy (NCBI): domain Eukaryota; kingdom Metazoa; phylum Chordata; class Actinopteri; order Syngnathiformes; family Syngnathidae; genus Doryrhamphus; species Doryrhamphus excisus. The sequence goes on from NC_080468.1 coordinate 863,651, forward strand.
TGTCCTTTATACCGAATGTGTCTCTTTAGCTTTACCTGCAGCAGTTGAGCTTCGCTACGTGGCCTAGGTAGTGAGTTCACTGCTGCTTCCATTTCAGCACGGTGGCATACAGTACAAACACATGTGGGCCCATGTGCGACTCTTTCGCGGAAAGACGATATTGCTGCTTTCATTACAGCGCTTGCTGGATCCTGCACATTGTTGGCTGAATGCAGAGTTATAGTCATGTATTTACTGTAGTCTTTACTTGAAGCGCGCATTGTAATTTGTGCCGAATACGCTGCCCGGTAAGACTGTTCTTTTCGCAACGCTGAACATGATGTAGCCTTACATTAGAATGTCCGTTTCTTATTTCATATTTCTTATTTTGAAAATAAGGATCATTTCTATGCTTCTGCATCCACGTTTTCATGAAAACCGCCCACCTTTGCTTAAAACCTGGATGGTTGCGATATTTATCTCTTAGATACACCCTATATCTTGCCTGGAAAGCTGGATCCCGGTGATACCGCTCCCTCTGATATAACGTTCATCTCACCTGAATATCTGGATCCAGGTGATACCCTTCCCTGAGGTCAGCTTCTGTCGTTCAACAAAAGCCAGATCAGATTGATACTTTTTCCCAACATATGCTGACATTAAAGTATTTTTGGTTGTCAGACTTCTGTGATATTTTTCAGCTATGTGCATATTCTGTTTAGCTGTTTAATTAAAGCTAAAGTTTCTATTTTATGTAAAGCTGTTTAATTTTTGTTGATGGTAATTAGTGCCTGTTACATACTTGACCTTCATTTGTAGATGTTTTTTTTCACGGGGATCGGGTTCTTTTGAAGCTTCATACGGTCTACATTGTTGGCACTTGAGTGCCTCTTTCATAGCGGTCCGTCACCTCGTTTTACTCACTTTGGGAAAATCTGTTTGTACATAGACGCATGGTGGTACTATCAGCTCCTCGTGATCTCTCTCAACACATTCTCTTATTGCTGTGTCTGTTACTTTGGTGGGCTCTGAAATTATTACGACATCCAACTGTACCTGTCTGTCACTTGCTATCTGTTCTAATCCAAAGGAAACCGGTACCAACTCGTAGTTTGCATCGGGTCTGCGATCTGAAAGGAGCTCATGCACATAGTCGACTATCATCATCATATCATCATAATCACAGTTCTGTTTGGGTCTGGCAAACCTACTGAAGATCGACTGTGCGAATCAAAAAAACCGTAGCATCCTGACCTATCACGAAAAACCGCAAAGCACTCTGGAGCCACAATCAGAAAAGCATGAGTGACATCTTGTGAGAGGCACTCAAGTTGTCTGGCAAGTGGCAACAAATAAGGATCTATTAGGGAATTGCTGCGATCCCTCACCAAACCAAATTTCGTCTCCAACTGTGTAACTGTGTATGCATTGTTGTCGGTATGAACTATCTTTGGCATTTCCTCTTTGGTTAAATGATTGCTGATTAAACGTAGTTCTAGCCCACATACTGTCCACCCGTAGAGTGCGTCTCTATTTTCAAGAACTCTGTCAAGAACGTCTGCATCAAAATGAAACCCCTCAGCATGGTAGGCCAAGAACGTCAGTGCCATAAACGTGCACTGAATATTGCGAGTGCAATCGTCAAATCCATCTGGGAGTGAGTGGCCAGGACAGTACGAATGCGTCGACCAGCTTCTGTGCCACAATCCTGAAATGTATTTGTTGTGTTAACATACATTTGTGTAATCATGTTAGTTTTTACCATAGAAAAGCTTACATTAGCCTTGTTTTATCAATGCAACTTTACAGTAGATCTAGTAGGTGTATACATTTCCTGTGTTAAAATTACCGGGCTGGTTTCATCCAGGACAATGTGCAGTAGTGGCATTGAGGACTTTGTGCAGATGTCTCTCTAAAGCACTGTCTCTGGACTGCAAGGCGGTGATGGTGTTGACGGCATCTAAAAATGTACACACACCACTTTACTACCAATGCACACACACGCTTTTACAACCAGAACAACATTTTATTTTTGATTCAAACTAAATTTCAAGACTGGACAGATGAAAAACTGACAATACAGAGTTATTCCAACAAGTGAAAGAAAAACTCTGGGAAGCCGGTATCACGTGATGTTGATGTTTACGTTTTACTGCACATGACCCATTGACTATTCTGGTTGAATTTCATGGTGCATGTAGACAAGAGATTGGAATATTCCTTTCCATGGATACCATTGTTTTCCGAAAGGTCATTTGGAAAGAGAAAACTCGTCATGTAAAAACGTGGCTACTGTGGAGTGTCTGTGGTGTAAAGACTGGCAGAGCAATGTAATATTGGTCCGTGTGGCAACACCTACCTTGTTCCTCCCATAGACTTTTTGATGCACGTGTGAGGTCATGGTGACATTTTGGAACATTTTTGGTTAGGGGTGTGCCACAAGATTTTTCCAATGTAAAAAACGTGCCGTGGCTCAAAAAAGGTTGAAAAACACTGTTCTACCGCTTATCCTCATGAGGATCGTGGAGGTGCTGGAGCCTATCCCAGCTGTCTTGGGGCGAGAGGCGGGGTACACCCTGGACTGGTGGCCAGCCAGTCACAGGGCATATAGACAAACAACCATTCACACTCACATTCATACCTATGGATAATTTAGAGTCGCCAATTGACCTAGCATGTTTTTGGTATGTGGGAGGAAAAAAAACCCACACGTGCATGGGAAGAACATGCAAACTCCACACAGAGACACACTGTGACATAGTTAAATATGCATATGCATAGTTGCATGTGCATAGTTACAAATTAGCTAAAATGCTAACATGCTAATAGTCATCATGCTAGCACCTAACAGAGAGCCTCAAGTTTAGAAAGTGCCAAGGTTGTCCTATAATCTCCCAACATCATGCCATGTGTTTAACGAACAACCTGAAGCTGGCACAGAAGAAGTGCTACTTTTTGCGCAGGTCTGTGAGGTTTCTTGGTCATGTGGTGGACAGTAGTGGTGTCTCAGTTGACCAGGAGAAAGTGAAAGTCATCTCAGCTTTCGAGAAGACAGACCTTATGGAAGACGATGGCTGCACCCCATCGCAGCAGAAGGTCAAGTCATTCCTTCCTTGGCATGGTGCTTTATACTATCAGCATTTCATTCCTGGCTGTTCGTCCATAGCAAAACCGCTCTACACTTTGACAGTGGGACAGAAGAGGAGTGCCAAGGGTTGCTTTGGGCGGAGACGAGCAGGCCCTTTTAGAAAATTATCTCCTCAGGATTGGACTCCTGCTTGTGACAAGGCGTTCCAAGACCTCAAGAGTGCCCTCCTCAAAAGTGTGGTGCTGGCACACCCGGACTTTGACATCCTCTGTACCGATGCTTCCCTTGATGGTCTGGGTGCTGTCCTGTTCCAAGTACGCAAGCAAAACTCTCAGTAGCAGTCAAGCGAACTATCCTGCCCACAGACTGGAGTTTTTGGCTCTTAAATGGGCGGTTTGCGATAAATTTAGCCATTGGCTCAAAGGTCACAAATTTACTGTCTGGTCGGACAACAATCCCCTCACTCACATCTTGACTAAGCCAAAACTGGATGCCTGTGAACAACGTTGAGTCTCCAAACTGGCTCCGTATGCCTTTGAAATCAAGCACATTCATAAAATATTGTATATATGTTCATGTTATAATGACACAAATGTTAAATGTTAGTGTTAAATTTAAGTGATACCTGATGTGTTTGTGGTGTCATGTTTATGTGGAACGCTGAGAACGTCACCGTGTACCCCTTACTGCTCCTAATTAGTGTAACACCTCCGGTGTATATAAGTTTTGGCCACTCCTTCCTACTTCCTTTTTATTTATGATCTCCATGTGAGAGGGGTGCGTTACTCAACCACATTGTGACTACAACGTGTTTATTCTCTTCCTTCAGCCGAGAATAAAGTGTAGCAACTGCAGCAACCCGGTGCTCTTTCATCACAACGCATGCGTCAAACACCACCGGTTACATGAGTAAAGACAAACTAAAACTTTGTAAGCAATCAGTCCCTGATTCTGCCATTAGCCTGGACGGCCTCGCAACATTCAGGTCGGACAGGAGCCATGCGCTCACTGGTAAAACCCGGGGGGGCGGTGTTTGCATCTACACTAATAACAGCTGGTGTACCAACACTACCCAGGTCTCCAGTCACTGCTGTGTGGACATTGAGTTTATGATTGTGAGATGCAGACCTTTCTACCGACCTCGAGAATTCACCAGCGTCACCATTGTTGCTATCTACATTCCACCTGATGCTAACTGTAAGCAAGCCCTGAATGTACTCTACCCTGCCATCAGTGACATGCAAGCCACACACAGCATGTTTATTGTTGCTGGAGATTTCAACCAGGCCAACATGAAGACCGTGCTTCCAAATTTTTACCAGCATGTGGATTTTGCTACCAGAGGGGAGAATACATTGGACTTGGTTTACACAAACATCAAGAAAGCATTCAAAGCAGTCCCCCGCCCCCACCATGGCTCCTCAAACCATCTCTCTGTTATGCTAATTCCTGCATACCAGCCCCTGCTCACCAGAGGAAAGCCTGCTTTGAAGAAGGTGAGGGTGTGGCCAGAGGGAGCTATGTCTGCACTGCAATACTGCTTTGAGTGTACCGAATGGGACATGTTCAGAGAGGCTGCAACAGACAACCAGCAGACCAACGTGGGAGAGTATGCTGCATCTGTAGCAGGCTACATACAGTGGTGTATGGAGGAGGTTACAGTCACCAAGACCATCATCACACGGGCCAACCAGAAACCTTGGATGACTAAGGAGGTGCGTGAAAGACTGAAGGAACGCAATGTTGCTTTCAAATCTGGTGATGTGATGGCACTCAGATCAGCAAGGGCAAATCTGAACCGTGCCATCAGAGTAGCAAAGCGTGCCCACAGTCAGAAGATTCAGAGCTTCTTCTAGGACCCATGCAACACCAGACAACTGTGGCAGGGCATCCAGTCTGTCACTGGCTACAAAGCCACACCAGAATGACATCAGCTTCCTCAATGAGCTAAATAACTTCTTTGGAAGGTTTGAGGCTCTGAACAACAACCCTGCGAGGAAGGCTACAGCCCCGATGAACAGTCAAGTTGGATACCACTGCAGTGTGGAGAGTCCTGAGGGAGGTCATCGTTCAGAAAGCTGCAGGCCCTGACGCCATTCCAGGACGGGTGATTGTTAGGGTTAAACCCAAAACATTATCACCAACTGTGAAAGAAGACACAAAGACGTGAGATATAGGCTTGCAAGGAGAGTGATCAGAGACTGTTCAGTAACATTCATCCAACCTACTCTGAAAACAGTCTCTGCTCTCCTTCTTTTTATTAATTAGAGTTTAGGTGTGCCCTATTACATAGGTCTCAATCGTCTAAGGGAGGGGGAACAGTTCACACGGTTGAGACTGGTTTCAACATAGAAAGCAGAGACAGATAGTTCAAGGAGACGTTCTGTTATTGAATGTCTCAAGGAGACATCAAGCATATTTTGAGAAAGCAGAATGTCTCAAGGAGACATCCTGTTATTGAGTGTCTAAAGGAATGTGATGAGTTATGCAAACGTGTGATCTATGTGCATGTAATAGTAACTTGGATAATATGAAGCAAGCTTATTGACGTGTGATCTATGTGCATGTAATAGTAACTTGGATAATATGAAGCAAGCTTATTGACGTGTGATCTATGTGCATGTAATAGTAACTTGGATAATATGAAGCAAGCTTATTGAATGTGATTACATGATATATACAGCTTTATTCCAACAGTGATCAAGGAATGTGCAGACATCTTCAACACCTCACTGGCCCAGGCTGTCCTCCCCCCGTGTTTCAAGTCTGCCACAATAATTCCAGTGCCCAAGAAATCCTCCATCACATGTCTAAATGACTTTCGGCCCCTTGCACTTACATCCACCATCATGAAATGCTTCGAGAGGGTGGTTAAGGACCATATCACCTCCAAACTCCCCCCATCACTCGACCCATTCCAATTCGCATACCAGCCCATCCGCTCCACTGAGGACGCCATCTCCACTGCTCTCCACCTGAGCCTGGAGCACCTGGAGAGGAGAAACACCCACGTACGGATGCTGTTCCTGGACTTCAGCTCAGCATTCAACACGATCATCCCCCAGGACCTGGTATGCAAGTTGGAGCCGCTGGGCCTCAAGACCTCCCTGTGCAACTGGCTGCTTGACTTCCTCACAAATAGAACCCAGTATGTCAGAGTGGGCAACAACACATCCAGTGTCATCTCCCTGAACACCGGCTCACCTCAGGGATGTGTTCTCAGCCCCCTGTTGTTTACCCTAATGACCCATGACTGTCGCCCCAGATACAGCAGCAACCATATCCTGAAGTACACGGACGACACAACAGTTGTGGGCCTCATTCAGAACAACAACGAACTGGCTTACAGGGAGGAAGTGAAATACCTTGTGGATTGGTGCAAGGCGAACAACCTGGTCCTGAATGTTGACAAAACAAAATAGATCATCGTCGACTTCAGGAGTTCCAGGCCCAGCCACACTCCACTCTGCATCAACGACACAGCTGTAGAAGTTGTGAGCACAACCAAGTACTTGGGGGTGCACATCACGGACAACCTCGGCTGGTCACTTCACGCCTCCTCTCTGGCAAAGAAGGCACAGCAGCGACTGCACTTCCTGCGGCGGATGAGAAGAGCCTCCCTCTCCCCTCCTATCCTGACCACTTTCTACAGAGGGACCATCGAGAGCCTGCTGACCAGCTGCATCTCCGTCTGGTCTGGGAGCTGCAAGGCCTCGGACTGGATGTTACTGCAGAGAGTGGTGAGGACAGCGGAGAAGATCATTGGGACCCCGCTCCCCCCCATTAAGGACATAGCAAACAGCCGCTGCGTATCAAGAGCCCATCGGATCTACTCTGACCCCACACACCCCCAGCATGGACTGTTTTCTCGCCTGGCGTCAGGGAGAAGGCTCTGAACAGAACAACCAGGTTTAGAGACAGCTACTTCCCCCTGGCCATCAGACTGCTCAATGCCAAATAATCCCCTCTACCTGCCCACACGTACAACCAAAACTTTAAATTATTATTATTATGTGATGACTGCTCCTCCACAGTGAGACACACCCCCCACCTCCACACACAAAAACACATCACACTGACACAATTTAGTACGATAAAAAAACATTTCTCTCATCATTAAAGTTTGTGTTGTGCACACTAAAGACTTCTGATAGCAGACACCGCTGCTCCAATTCATTCTGTGTGTGTGTGTGTGTGTGTGTGCGCACGCCTGTTCGGAGAGAGCGCACACACATAACACGACACGCATTTAACCCCAGCCCGGCGTTGGCTGAATGAAACTCTTACAAACACCATGGGACTGAATTGCCAAGGTTGCCATTAAAGCAGTTGTAGGAGCCATGAATGAATTTGGATTGATTTTTTTGTAGGTGCATGATGGTTTAAATTTGAATAGTGGTGTTTGTTATTGTTTATGATATTTAGATTCGTTGTGATCACGTGGACACGGGAAGTAGGTCAATTGGTTATGGGCGGTGACATTTCGTTAATATAGGCACCTGTTCACCTGTGTGTGCAGGGAAGAGACAGAGAGAGGGTGAGCAGGGTTGCCGTATTTTTTGTTGACCGCTAATTCATTTAATCTCTGTGATTACTTTGATTATGAGTTTGTGCACGGTATCATAAGTTTATCATTAATTTTCTTTAATAAAAGGTTGAACTCATTTTTGTATCTCAGAGATTTTTTATGTGCGGCGCGTCAGACAAAGTAAAGGCCCGGCTTCAGCCTCTCAGCGACTCTTTTGGATGAAGTCGCTATATTTTGTCAACAAAAAAAAGGCATTAAAAGGAGACATCAGGACAGCACAACGGATCAATGGATCAAGAGGACAAAAAGAGGAAGCTGATTAAATCCAACAACCATCGAACATAAAGTACGGAGGTAGGAGCTGGCTGTCAAACAAATTTGGAGCCGCTGCAGAGCGAACTACAGCCAGGCAAGCTCACCTGTGGATGTGCGCATGAAGCTGTACGTTAATGGAAGAAATGCGGCTTGGAAATTGACTGCTGTTTGTTCATTGGGAATGATGGCGCGGTGGATTGAGGATTGAATCCTTCGGCGCATCGGCGTTATTTATTGCGAGACATCCTGGTGCTGAAGTTATCTCCATGCTATAAATATGTGAAATATCGCTCTCTCGCTCCGACGTTGCTGCTGCTCTGCCGTTATGTGGGATGATTTTTGGATGAATTTCCTTTTTGGCTGTGGATACAATTTAAATGCATAAAGAATACATTGAAGAAAATCCCAAAAGGAAATTAATGGAGGAAACGGAGTCAAAAAAATGCTGCTGTTGCAAGTTTTGAAGTCCATGTGTTTCAAAGGTGCAAACGAATAAATCAAAAGGATATGTTTAAAGGATCTCAAAAGGAGAAAAATTAAGTGAAATCAAAATATAAAGATGAGTGAAATAAATGCTGGTGTTGAAATGGAGTGTGGAAAAAGAGAAACGAAACTCACAGCCAAGGCCTGGGCAAATAAAATTGAAAAACTTCAGCATGAACGCAAAACCTTTGTGAATAAAATTAAAGGGCTCATACCTGAAATGAAAACGCTTATGAAAAGCAAGGGAAACGTCTCACGTGTTCAATCTCACCTGGAGAACTTAATTCAGCTTTGCGAAAATGCTATCACATCACATAATGTGTTGATTCCTTTACTTCCTGAGGACGAACTAAATAAACAAAATGAATGGTTTGCCAGCATCATGAAATATGGTAACACGTTTGAAGAGGATGTTAAAAGGTGGCTTAGTGAAGCTGAGGAGCCACAGCAAAATAACAGTCTTGGCCAATCAGATCCTGCTGCAGTCAGTGAAGAAGTGCTTCATTTACCAACTGAGGATGAACATCAAGCACCAACTCAGGCTGTGTCCATAATCACGACAGAGGACATGCAAGATAACATAAAACCAAGTGACAGTGTATCAAACGTGGGAAGCAAGAACTATGTTACTGGCGGAAAGTCTGTTGTCTCTGCTGCTTCTTCGGCACGTCTTAAAGCTGAGGCTGATTTGGCAGCTTTAATGGCAAGACAGAGACTACTGAAGGACAAACAGGAACTGGAGGAGCAGGAGGAACAACTGAGGAGAAAGAAAGAGCAGTTAAAATTGGATGAAGACATTGCAGCGCACATGGCTAAATTAAATGTGCTACGATCTCAGAGCATCTTAAGTGGAACCTCATCCAAGCGCTCCAATGGAATGAACTCTTACCTGGAGAAAGGAAAATCTAAACCAAAAGCTCTCAATGCTAACGCAAAAACATTTACTCCACAAGCGTCACTGAAACAAAAGGAAACCAAACATGATTACATGGATCCAGGTGCAAGGCCTAAGGACAAAGCTGTACCCCAGTTCATCTACTCTGAGCCTGTGTCACTTAATGAACCCAAACAACGTTCAGTGAACCACTGCGCTCATGGAAACACCCAAGCTCGAAACGAAGATTTATGGAGTGCAGCATTTGAATCAAAAAATGAGGATCAAAACAATATGCTAGGAATTATGAGGAAGCAAAATGAAATAACGACGCTTCTGATACAACAGCAATGCCTCTCATCATTGCCAAAGAGAGAGATCCCAATTTTTGATGGTGATCCATTAAAATATCAAGCGTTTACTAAAGCTTTTGAGAATGGTGTGGAACGAAACACTCAGAGTTACAGTGATAGACTCTATTTCCTGGAGCAGTACACTAGAGGTCACCCTAAGGAACTGGTTAGAAGCTGCCAGCATTTTAACCCAGAGAGGGGCTACGTCAAAGCCAAAGCTCTATTGAGGGAGCATTTTGGGAATGAGCAGAAAGTCGCCGCAGCATATATGGAACGGGCTCTTTCATGGCCTTCCATTAAAACGGAGGATGCAAAGGCTCTCCAGGACTACAGTCTTTTCCTCAGAGGCTGTTCTAATGCCATGGCAGGGGTGGGATATTTGCACGAGTTAGATCTGCCTGCCAATATGCTCTCCATTATAAGGAAGTTGCCTTACAAATTCAGAGACAAGTGGAGAACCGTATCCTGTGAGCTGCAGGAGAGGCGCAATCAGAGACCAACGTTCAATGACATCACCAATTTTATTGAGAGACAAGTGAAGATCTTGACTGATCCAGTGTTTGGAAATATATACGATGCTCCCCCAGCGACAATAAATAAAGGTGTAAGCAAATTCAAGCAACAGTCTCGTTCTGGAATGAAAGGAACCAGCTTCGCCACCACGGTAGCTCCTGTAGAAAACACTCATTCTAGAACCAAAGAGAAGGAACAATTTCAAGCTGCAAGGAGGATGTGTCTTTGTTGTGGAGGAGGACACATATTGGATTCGTGTCCCCAGTTGGAGAAAAGACCCCACAAGGAGAAGATAGGCTTCTTACGAGAAAAAGGTGTCTGTTTTGGCTGCTTGTGTATGGGACACATTAGCAGGGATTGCAGAAAACGGATTTCTTGTGCAAAGTGTGGTCTTTTACATCCAAATGTTCTTCATATTCCAAATACAAAGTCAAAGGACTCTGATCAGGCCGAAGGGAAATCAGAGAAAGCAGTGGACAGCACCCTGGTGTCAAGTGGTCTCACTGGGGCTGGTGATCATGATTGTAAACTTCCCATAGTCCCCGTACAAGTTAAGTCGAAGAAGGGCAGCAAGATTATTATAACCTATGCTTTCTTGGATCAGGGAAGTACAGCAGTATTCTGCACAGAGGCACTACTGCACAAGCTGGGCCTCACAGGAAAGAAGGCACGTATTCTCTTGCGGACCATGGGCCAAGAAAGGGTAGTGAGCAGCCATATTGTGTCAGGACTGGAGGTGGCTGGTTTAAACTGCAATAATTTCTGTGATCTGCCCAAAACTTTCACACAGGAGTATATGCCCGTCCACAGTGGGAACATTCCAAGACAGAGGGATCTTCAGAGATGGCCACATTTGAAACATGTCCAGTTGCCTGAGGTGGAGGCAGGGATTGAGCTGCTGATTGGGACAAATGTTCCCAAGGCTTTGGAACCATTGCAAGTTATTCATAGCGTCAATGGTGGGCCCTATGCAATTAGGACAATGCTGGGCTGGACTGTGAATGGACCTCTAAATGGAGAAAGTGAGGAAGCGATGGATTGTGAGCATCCAGAGTTATCTGTGAACCGAGTGTCAGTTGTGAATTTGGATGAACTTTGGCAGCAGCAGTTCAAAGTGGATTTCCCTGAATGTAGTATGGATGAGCAACCTGGAATGTCAAGAGAGGATCAGAAGTTTATGGATTTGGTTAGAAACTCAGCAAAGCAAGTGAATGGTCATTACCAGATCAGATTACCATTAAGGAATGAGGAACTCAACATGCCAAATAATAGAATAATTGTTGAGCAACGCGCAAAATACCTGAAGAGGAGGCTTCTGAAGGACTCGTCATTCCACGCAGAATATACAGCCTTCATGAATGATCTGGTTGCCAAAGGTTATGCCGAAGAGGTGCCTGAAGAGGAGTTGGACCGCTGTGATGGCAAGGTTTGGTATATCCCCCATCATGGTGTCTATCATCCAAAGAAGAGGAAAATCAGAGTCGTTTTCGACTGTGGAGCGAGTTTCCAAGGAACATCTCTTAATGCTGAGCTCCTGCAAGGACCGGACCTGACCAGTTCATTGATTGGAGTGGTGACCAGGTTCCGGAAAGAACCAGTGGTGATCATGGCAGATATTGAGTCCATGTTTCACCAGGTAAGGGTACCAGCTGAAGACGCAGATTTGTTGAGGTTTCTCTGGTGGCCTGATGGGGATTTAAATCAAGAACCCAGTGACTTCAGGATGATGGTGCATCTCTTCGGGGCAACTTCGTCTCCCAGCTGCGCCAATTTTGCTCTCAGGAAATGTGCAGAAGATAATAAGGAACAATTCAGCCAAGAAGTGATTGATAAAGTCCTACATTGCTTCTACGTTGATGATTGTCTGGTGTCGGTGACTTCAGAGGAGGAAGCTGTATCTCTCCATCATGACCTTGTCTCCATCTGTGCAAAGGGTGGTTTTAAGCTTAGGAAATGGATAAGCAACAGACGTGAGGTTATGGTTGCAATACCTGAAAGCCACCGAGCAACAGACATGACAGACTTGGACCTGGATCAGGATCAGCTACCAGTGGAGAGAGTGCTGGGTGTGGAATGGTGTATTCAGTCGGACACTTTTAAGTTTAAGATCATTATTAAGGACAAACCACTCACCAGGAGGGGAATTCTCTCAACTGTCAGCTCCATCTATGACCCTCTTGGAATCCTGAGCCCTGTAGTATTATTGGCTAAGAAAATCTTGAGAGATCTGTGCAGGAGATCACTTGGCTGGGATGACATCATACCTGTACCAGTTGTCAAAGAATGGACGACGTGGCTACAGGAACTGTGCCGTCTAGAGGGTTTTAACGTCATGAGATGCCTGAAACCACTAAACTTTGGAGAGACGACCACAGCACAGCTGCACCATTTCTGTGATGCAAGTGAAGATGGCTACGGGGTAGTGACTTACCTGCTGTCACGTAACAAAGACTCTCAGGTACACAGTGCTTTTGTCATGGGAAAGGCAAGGGTGGCTCCACTTAAGTCTGTTACCATCCCTCGTATGGAGCTAATCGCTGCCACTATGGCGAGCCGTATTGATGTCCTGTGGAGGAAAGAGCTACATTTGGATCTACAGGATTCCGTGTTTTGGACAGACAGTGCATCTGTACTCAAATATATCAAGAATGAGACTTCCAGGTTCAAAGTTTTTGTTGCCAACAGGGTCTCGGAGATTCTCAAAGTTTCACTGTCTTCTCAATGGAGGTACGTAGACACTGCAAGTAATCCAGCAGATGTGGCCTCGAGAGGCTTGAAAGTGGATGCATTCCTCAAAAATCTAACATGGGTGTCAGGTCCACCTTTTCTTCATCAACCTGAGAGTACGTGGCCTGTTAATCCTGAGGATGTGCAACAGTTTCCATCAGATGACCCTGAGGTCAAGAAAGCTGCTGCAGTGAATGCTGTACAGGCCAGCGAGAAGGATGATGCTTTGATTCGCATGATCAGTTATTTCTCATCTTGGACTGGTCTGAAAAGGTCTGTAGCTTGGATTTGAGATTCAAGAACTGGCTTTTGGCTTGCTGTCAGAAAAGGAAACAGTTGACCACCGAGCTTGCCCAGTCTGATTTGGATGTGATACACAAGGAATGTTCTTTGAAGAAGAATATGGATGTTTTCCAAAGGGAGAATCGTTCAAGTTGTCTGTCAGTGGAGGAGCTGGAGAAGGCCGGGATGGAAATCATCGGGTTTTGCCAAAGGAAGAAGTTTCCAGAGGAATTCTCCAGGCTACAACAAGGCAAAAGTGTTAAGGGCCATAGCCAAATTTATAAACTCTGCCCACTGGTCGAAGATGGTGTTCTGAGAGTTGGCGGTCGACTGAGCAGGTCTTCTATGCCTGCAGAGGCTAAACATCCCATTATATTGGCTAAAGATTTCCATATCTCAGACATTATTCTAAGGCATATTCACCAGGAAGTGGGACATGGTGGCCGTAACCACATGCTCGCCAAACTGCGGGAGAAGTATTGGATCACTGGGGCTAGTTCAGCCATAAGGAGAGCTCTGTCTAAGTGTGTCATCTGTCGGAGACTGAATGCTCAGCCAGTGTCCCAGCAGATGGCAGATCTACCTGCTGAAAGAGTGACTCCAGATGAGCCGCCTTTTACTCGTGTTGGAGTTGACTATTTTGGACCGTTTGAAGTGAAGAGCAGAAGGAGTGTTGTAAAGAGGTATGGTGTTATTTTTACCTGTTTGGCCATACGGGCAATTCACATCGAAGTAGCATCTTCATTGGACACAGACTCCTTCATAAATGCACTCGGACGCTTTATAGCAAGACGAGGTCAAGTCCAGGAACTGCGCTCGGACAATGGGACAAACTTCATTGGAGCAGAGCGTGAGTTGAGAACAGCTATTGAACAATGGAATCAGTCACAGATTAACAATGCACTTCTTCAGAAAGGAATAAAATGGACCTTTAACCCCCCCGCTGGCTCACATCATGGAGGATCTTGGGAGAGGTTAATCCGGTCTGTGAGGAAAGTCCTAAATTCTACTCTGAACGTGCAAAATCTGGATGAAGAGGGCCTTCACACGGTTCTTTGTGAGGTGGAGTCCATCGTTAATAGCAGGCCGATTACCAAGGCATCTACAGATCCGAATGATATGGAGGCCTTGACGCCAAATCACCTGTTGCTGCTGAAGACCTTACCATCTTTACCACCAGGAAACTGCCAGGCAGCTGACCTTTACGCTCGCAGGCGATGGAGGCAGGTGCAATACATGTCAGATTTATTCTGGAAAAGGTGGATTAAAGAATACTTACCACAACTGCAGGAGCGTCAGAGATGGTCCAGAGTGAAGCGCAACATTGTCCCTGGAGATATAGTGCTTATCGTGGACAACACAGCACCTCGAAATTCCTGGGTTATGGGAAAAGTTCTTCAAACCTTTCCAGATAGAAGAGGATTAGTGCGGCAGGTGCGCATCAAAACAAAGGGCAGTTGCTTGGATCGTCCAATTACGAAGATCTGCCTACTACAGGAAGCTGAAGACTTGCCACAGAATGATGGCTAAAATCTTTGATTGAGCCTGATTATTGACTTCACAGACTTTGGATTCAAGATGAAAGAAGACAGAAGACAATATATGTATTATGGTCTTTAAATGTGAAGCTTTTAATTGTTACATGTCTCCTATTGATATGAATATGGGTAATTATTATGTGTGAACCTAATAATTAGGGGCTGGAATGTAGGAGCCATGAATGAATTTGGATTGATTTTTTTGTAGGTGCATGATGGTTTAAATTTGAATAGTGGTGTTTGTTATTGTTTATGATATTTAGATTCGTTGTGATCACGTGGACACGGGAAGTAGGTCAATTGGTTATGGGCGGTGACATTTCGTTAATATAGGCACCTGTTCACCTGTGTGTGCAGGGAAGAGACAGAGAGAGGGTGAGCAGGGTTGCCGTATTTTTTGTTGACCGCTAATTCATTTAATCTCTGTGATTACTTTGATTATGAGTTTGTGCACGGTATCATAAGTTTATCATTAATTTTCTTTAATAAAAGGTTGAACTCATTTTTGTATCTCAGAGATTTTTTATGTGCGGCGCGTCAGACAAAGTAAAGGCCCGGCTTCAGCCTCTCAGCGACTCTTTTGGATGAAGTCGCTATAGCAGTGTTGGTAACAGCTGTACATATTAGCCTCCAACTACATCAACAGCTCCCCAATTCCAACGGTAGGCACTTAAGATGAAGCATTCAGCAGCATTCCTGGTTTTCACACCCACAAACTAAACTATATTTTCAAGCACGTATATTGCATGCACTTGGCGTTCATGTTTCATATTTAAACTAAGTTTAACTGTTAAAGGCTAATAAAAGTTGAAGACTTACCGTTGTCGTGATTCACCACTCTTGCAGTGGGGAGTGTTACCACGACTGGTGTGTTGCAGGGTCCTCCGGCAACACAAAGCTGCCCGGTGGATGTCTGTCTGTAAATCATGCAGCGGAAAAATACATCGGCGAACCCACGCGCGTATCGGCCAATACGAATTCACGTAAAGAACAAAAATGCCGGCCCGATATATTGGCCGGCCAATGTATCGGTCGACCCTTAGTGGACAGTATCTCTGCCTGTCACATGGAGGACATGGGTTCGATTTCCCGACCTGGAGTTCCTGTTTTGTATGTCACAATGTCACGTTGAACCTTGAGCAGGGTTGCGGTTGCAACAACCAGTCGGGTAAAACAAACCCTTCTTACTAGAACAAGACCTCTATTAATCTTCTTCTCGAAGTGCTCAGCTGTGTTGTACAATCTTACAGTCATTTGCTGCCAAATCATTTCAGTTGTGGATAATGGACCTGTGACTGAAATCAAGTCAGCTTTTGAGCTGGTCATGCCTAATTCAATACAGAAAATCATTCTGGAAATGACTAATCTAGAAATGAGGCATGTTTTTGGGGAGAAGTGGAAAGAGTTGGACAAAACCCATTTAGATGCATATTTAGGGCTCCTCATCCTGGCCGGGGTCGATGAGTCAAAGGATGAATTGACAGCAAGTCTGTGGGATGCAGCGACAAGCAGAGAGAGCTACTATATTTCGAGCCACAATGTCTCTGGAGACTTTTCACATTTTCTCCAGAGTGATCCAATTTGATAATCAAGAAACATTGGCTGGGAGACAGGAGAGAGACAAGCTGGCAGGTATTAGGACAGTCGGGGACAAGTGGGTAGAGCAGCTTCCACTTCTCTGTAATCCAGGCCCTAATATCACAGTGGATGAAAGGCTGGTGGCATTCAGAGGTCGCTGCCCATTCAGGCAATACATGCCTTCCAAACCAGCTAAATACGGGATAAATATCTGGGCAGTGTCACTGTCTGTGTTGCGGTGCGACCCCAGGATGCAGAGAGCAGGACCAAATGGAGGTAAAATAATATTTATTTTAGCTATAATAGCAGCAGAAGAAAACACAACTCAACTAGCTGACGGACAAACTAACAATGATCCCACAAAGGGTGAAGCGCACACCTGAACTAAATAGAGGACAAATTAGGGACAGGTGTGGGTGGCCATGGCAACGAAGGCAGACGAGGCAAAACAGGAAGTCCAATACAAAATAAGTGTCCAAAACGGAAACCAAAGCCCAAGAAGGTAACCCAAACTCAACATGTCACGTGCAAACCCACACAGAGCGTGACAGTACACCCCCTCAAGGACGGATCCCAGACGTCCGAAACAGTTCAAAGTCAGAGCGATGGGTGGTGGGGGACCGGAGGTGGGTCGCCGACGGACCCCTCAGGGAGTCGGCCGGGGCGGCAGGCCCGGCAGAGCCAGCAAGACCCCTCCAAGTGATGGAGGGAATGGTTGGGTCGGCAGTGGTGGTAAACACCCTCCGGGGGGCCCCCTTGACCAAGCGCGAGGTAGGCATCCTCAGGGGGGCGCCCTGGGTGTAGAACCTGGGCTCCGGCAGAAAGTCTAGAAGCAGGCGGCGTCCGGCCCTGACGCGGCGACGGTGAAGCAGGCAGCGTCCGGCCCTGACGCGGCGACGGTGAAGCAGAGTTGTCAGTATATATCATAACACCCTGCGACACAGTCAATTATGGACACATCTATATCCCAGCTATATTTCGATGAGAGGTGGGGTACACCCTGGACTGGTCCCAGCCCATGGCAGGGCACATATAGACAACCATTTACAGTCAATTTTTCATCAACATCAATTTTACATTGCAAATATAAATACACACAAATGTAATTTTTTAATAATTACTTTAACAGCGCACATTTGCATAAAAGAGGTCTGGATACTATATGTAGTTAATAAATTGGACATGAAATTTTTCATAATTGTTGGTGTGTGCATGAGAGAAGTATGTAACTTACATGTACAGTAAAAACCAATCCCCTTAAGGAGTGGTGTCCACCTATTTATTAAATTAGTGGGGATTAAAGTGGCAATAAGGTGTTTTTTCCTCAAGACAACAGTTGTTAGTGGGTTGGAGCAAGTGTGATCCTATAATTTATCTTACGGTTACTTACTTTTATTTGGGGAGGTGACACATATCGAAGTAGCCAGAAAGCTTTGGAATATACAAATTATTGCATTTTGTATCATTTCTATTTTCACTAATTTATCAGTGGGCAGCCAGTATGCTGTGCTGGTGGACTGGATTACGAATGTTGGTTAGCGGGCAGCCTGTGTGCCATGATGGGGGACTCGATCACGATTGCTGGTTGGGTCCATGGTCTGTGAAGCATCTCTGTGGTCCACCCAGGGTCAAAGTGGGTGGAGTGTTTTGCAGGATAGCAGCAGAGACTGAGTTGACATTGTAGATTCTCTAAACTATGAATGAACACGTGTGGGGTTATGTACTAAACATGCAGATATGACAAAATCAGTTATGTCAAGCCAATTTATTTCATATAGTGCCAATACAAATCATCATATGGAAGTTTTCTAGAATCACAGGCTCGAGAAAGGGAACCAACTGAACCCCACACAAACAAGCACTTGGCAACGAAGGCAAGGAAAAACTCTTTGAGAAACCTTGGACAGAACCCAGGCTCTATGGGGCGGCCTTCTGTCTCGACCGGTTGGGTTGAGAGGGATGACAGGGAGAGATGGTAGGTAGACAGTGGTGAAGAAAGGACAGAGGGTTAAGAATGGGTGGAGGAAAGGATCAGCAGTTGCAGTCCCACGATGACCAGTTCCCGGAATCACCAGTATCCTATCCAGTCATCAATGGGTGGATGTCAAGGTGCAACGGTGGGACCTCCTCTGGAAGCAGCCAGCATTCACTACAGGTCAGACAAAGCGTGAAACAAATGCGTTAGTAAACTTGCTATGATCATATAAAAAGGTCAAAGAAGACAGCATGAGGAAGGTTTTTTTTACTACAAGTACCAAGGCATTTTATGTATAATTTTAGTAGCACAAGCACAAGGCCCCCATACATTTTGGTTAACAGGTTAACATTGTTCCCCTGCAGAACATAAACTCATGTAAGATTCTGTGTCCCATTTAGCATGGTGGAGGTGTTTCCAACTTCCAGCTAATTAAAGCTACTTGGTCAAAAAGAAAATGTTTTATGTGACTGGCAACATTTCAAGATGTATTTTATTTACTAAGCAAAGTTTAACTTGTGGTCTGGAGCTCGGTTTACGTATCGGGAGAAATCACATGAGTATAATGTCAAGTGGCAAAAAGTCAAGTGTTTCACACATGAACAGAATTTGACCAATATGAATAGTGAAAACAGCTCCATATCTTACCACATGCAGCAGTTGTCAGAGGACACTCACACCGTCAGAGGGGTCTTGTCCTGTTGATGAAACCTCACATGCATGCAAACGACTACATTGCTATTATAATAGTTGGTATGGTGCACTTATGGGATTAGTTTTACTTCTATGCTATTCTACTGCTACTATGTTAACTAATATACGCATGCACTTCTACTGCTACTATGTTAATATAAAGATGATGTGCGTGGAACTGAAGACAGGCGGCAACTAGAAAGACAAGAGCAGAGGTTAGTCACAATATACATTCACAGTATTCACATAATTACATTACTTACATTTTTACATATTTACATTGCCCTCATTGTCTTCATTACCGTGTCTGAAAAAACGTATTTTTTCATCAGTGATTGACAAACACAATCCACCGTTCTTGTGGTTGAGTAAACTCGTGGATTGTAAATTGTCCACTGGTAAGAAAAATACCAACTATGTGTTCAGAAAAGTCCATAGTTTTAATCCCTTTGAATCTTAATTTTGGGCAGTGGTTGAATTTTGCGCCAGTGATTGACTAATACAATCTGGTTAGAAAAATATCAACTCTTTGTGTTCAAAAAGGTTTGAATCCCTTTAGTATTTAATTTTAAGGCAGACATGCGGTAACTACCAAGACAAGAGGACAGGTGAGTGAGGCAGCGCTGGGATCATTTCATCAGGTACTATTTACATATTTACATATATACATATATACATATTTACAATATGTATACTATTTAAAATATATGCAGAGGTTACAATATTTACATATTTACAATATGTACATGTTCACAATATGTACATGTTTACAATATGTACAATGTTAATTTTCTGGTTTGACAAATAAGGAAAATAGTTACCATCCTAAACAGAAACTGGGATCTTAATTTTGGCCAGTGGTTTCACTTTTATTCAGTGATTGACAAATACAATCCACCGTTCTCGTGGGCAAGTAAACTCGTGGATTGTAAATTGTCCACTGGTCGAACCTGAACCTATTTTACACACTATAAGACGCTGAAGTGGAATGTGTGTGTGCGTGTGTGTGTGTGCATTTTTAATTTGGTGTTTAAAAGAGCACAAAATCCCTTCATGGTCACTGAAATAAGTGGGCATCACAACCGATTCTACATCAAAGTGTGATGTTTTGACATAAACATGGTCAATTAGTGTACCCTTTTCTGTGGTTGGATGTTGGACTGACTGGCAGAACCCTTTCCTAGCCATGTGCTGATAGTGGAAGATTTTAACAAATTTTCATTAAAATCTCCCAGTACGACAATGCTGGTGTACTTCTGGTGCAACCAATCCAGCAGCGTGCCAAGGTGACCTTGAAACAACGCCATTGGATAGGAGGGTGGTCGATACACAACTGCTATTAACACACTGGGTGCGGAGCAGTTCACCAGTAAAACTTCCAAGTTGAAGTTTGGGGCGGAGACAACACTACAGTGCAGGTGGTCTGCAATGTACATGCCAACTCCGCCATGCCGTTGCCCTTGTAATTCTACCAAAGCAGGGTTACTGCTGGAGTAAGACAAACATCGTGGTTGGCTATGGAAATGATACCCAGGAATGGTTACACTGCTGGGTGTACATGCCGTTGGCAGCCACGTTTCTGTCACAGCGATGCAGTTAGGCTGCAGGTGCTGTGTACATGCTGCCAAATCTGACGCATGTTTTGTCAAATTTTGGACATTCATCAAATAAATTGTGAGATGTGGTGGTTGTACATTTGTTTGTGTTGGTTCACTTTCTGTCAAAAATGCTGGCATCCTTCCTACAGCATCCTTAATGGCATCGTTACAGTAAATCTTTTCGGCATTAAACTTTTCAATAATCAAACCGTCTAAAGCTGTGACCCGACTCAATGCAACATACGCCTGCCCTGCGGAAAACACCCTGTCTAGAGACACAACTACATTGCTCACGGTAACACCCTGGACTTTATGTACCGTGCAAGCCCAAGCGAGCTTCAGAGGGAACTGGCGACGCATGCCACCACTTTTAGTTACTTTTTCTTCCTCTGGCAGAATAAATGTACTGTCTTTTAGCGTGACAGACTCATTAGGAGTTTGTGCGCGCCTTTGTTGACCTACTTTGCCATCATCAAACTTTACATAGATCCTACTCGGAAATGTGTCATCCTTTTGGAAAAGAACATCAGAGACAGTGCCACTAACCCCGTTAACTAAGCCGTCGTCAATATCGATGTTTTTGCAAAGCATTACACGTGCACCTTTAGCGATGTGCAGAGTTTCCTCTAAACACGTGTTGTAAACTTTGCTGTGGTGCCCTACTTTTCTTTCTAATTTACCTGATTTTTTGTTTTGGCTGAAATCCTCAGCTTTTATTGTTGTGTACTCCGGACAGATCCTGAAAAGCTGTTTTAGATTGTATTCGTTTACTTGTTGATTGGTTGGAAACACATGTAATGCGGAGCTGACCTCACCCGTTTCGCGCTGTTTCAAAAGTTCTATGTCTGTTTCCAACAACGCCGCGCCTTTTGGATGTTTGCGGAGTCTATTTAGCAATGCTGCAAACTGATTATCTTTTTGCCGGACTATCGTTGTCAGTTCGACAACACTGAAAAGATTTGTCCACAAGTTGAAAGTCGACATAGAGAGGCTTTCCTTTGACTGGCGTTAACTGGTAAAAATCACCGACGGCGATGATGCTGACGTTGCCAAATGCAGCATAGTCACCGGTTTGCTTAATTTGTCGGAGCCTACCATGAATGTACGTCAACAACTTGTGATCAACCATCGATATTTCATCGATAATCAAAATTTGGAGGTCCGCGAACTTGGCACGCAAGGAATTCACCGTTTCCTCACCCAGTGGTGTGTAAGGCAAACGGGTATCCTTGCCAATGCTCAATGTGCTGTGGATGGTTGTTGCATTCAAATTGTAAGCAGCAATCCCTGTTGGTGCAGCTAGACAGAGAAATATTGTCCGGTTGCAGACACATTGTTGACAACAACCTGGTAGCCTCATATTGGATGGCTTTAATTAGGTGGCTTTTTCCTGTCCCGGCGCCACCTGTGATGAATAAATGTAATGGCTCGGGTTTTCTCCCACCTATTTTATCAAGGCACCACTATCTCATTTTGTAAAAAATGTCCATTTGAGTGTTATTTAGGGAGCGGATTAATGCCAAGCCATCATTTCGACTCATTGACTTTTGCTTTTGTAAGTTTAGAACGGTTCTATTTTCATTTGCCAAGTCAGGTATTACTTCTGCCTCTTCTTCGACCAACTGCTGTTTTTTCCGGCGTTCTTCTTCGCATTGTAGCCTTTCCAATTCTTGCTCTGGACACAGCAGACACCACGCATCCTCAGCAACACCGCTGTGATCAATAGATCTTTGGATGCTGTCCAGTTCATCCCCGTCGTTGTCGAAATGTTGTTTATTTGTTTCCACTATGGATCGAACAGAATGCATCGACCCATCATTTAATCGGACCGCACCATTGTCATAAAATTCTTCAAATGTTGGGCAGTTGGCAGGTCTTAACTGCAAATCCACCCGGTATGGCAGATACAACTGCAAAAGGCTACGATAATACAACTCTGGGTTTTTGGTTTGTGAAAAGCGCGCAGAGCGTACTACGGCAGGTTTGGTCCGTGTACGTTTTGCCACATGTCCGTAGTTGTTTTTAAGTTCTATTTTGGATGCCGACCTTTCGTTTTTGCTAATGATGCGGTATTCCGAAGCAAATTGTGCCAAGCACATGTCATTGAACGTGTCGTCGTTTGGTCTGTTTTTATAACGGTCGACAATGCTGGTCATCCACATGTCTTCCGTTGTGAATTCAGCTGATGAAGCTTTTTGTCACAAAACACTCAAAGGCAAACTCATTTTGACCACATTGTCCCCTGTTGGAACAAAAACTACTTTGCGCGAGCATTCTTTAAGATGCATATTTGTCAGCCGGTAAACGGCCTCTTGTGCACACACGTCTCTATTGTGCAGGTACACACTGCCAAGACTTTTTAAGGCCTCTTTGGCACTGACGTTTGCCTGTTTGGATGCTTCTTTCTGGGCATTACTCAGCAGCAATCCAATCTCCCTCTCAGCTTTGGAAATATATGAGATTATATAAACCACGCACGCATACGCATCAACGACATACTGGATGTCCATATTAGCATTCCAGCATTTCAGCTGTATGGATTGATCCAAATCTCATTGATTTGACGCTTCATGACTTCCGTACGACGACCCAAGCGGCGATGTGCGGCCTCAAAAGTATTTTGTGTTATACCGAGACTATGGAACAAATGTTCCACACTTTGATATGCGTGGTTCTCGTCAGCCAGGGCTGTTTTAATGGATTTTATGATTTCCGACGCCTCTTCTGCTTTCATGTTTGCGGCATTTTGGGATGCTTTAGGACATGTGCATGTTTTAACACCGGTTGATTGGCTAACCTGACAAGTACATGTTTTTTGTCCCTGTTCGTCAGACTGATGGCTAATAAATGTTCGTCCTGACACAGGTTTGGGAAAACCGAAACGACACACGGTGTTTTTCTTTTTGCATGTTTTAGAGTGTCTCTTAGAATGCTGCTGTGCGGAAGACACTGTCTCTGTCAATCCTTCATCCTGTGGCTGCAATTCACAAGTAACATATCTATCAATAAAATTTGTGACTTCTTCATCTGAGTTAACATCAATACGTGGGGCATTCTCTACCCAGAACAAACAATGTACATGCGGGGAACCACGCTGCTGAAATTCCACCCGGTAAAAATAGTCTACAACTTTGCCAATCGGTTGGCTCGAAGACATTATCACCACCGGACATGCCACCGGAAATCAAACATCCGTGCAGCAGTCACTGGATTCCGTCTCAACAAATCACACCTGTCCGCCCACTCCAACTCTGCAGCCGTTTGCGTTCGACCCTCTTGCCTCAAAATACAGTCTAACAAGTTTTGCCACCGTAAATCAGCAGACGAAAAAGAGCAAAACCACGTGGGAACACCAAGCTGACGCACACAAGAGTGGAGTGCCTCTGATGGGCTTCAGAAAACGATAGCCCTGGTCACATTCCAACAATGTCTTTAACGACTCATCGTTGGTCAACAAATCCTTGGCCATTTTTGCCACCAAACCAGCAATTCCTTTGCGTAAAGCAATGGAAATGCCCGACACCACCTGCAGAAGTTCACACAAGTACTGAGCATAGAATATGTATTCCACATTCTGCCCAAACCGCTTATCAGCATGCATGATACGATTATTGAAATATCGCGACGCCGTCAGCCTATATTGTCGAGTGTCATGAAACGTGAAACGGCCGCGTGGAAACAACACTGGGAAACATCTAGCTTCATTCGAATGGTCAGAAAGCAACCTCACAGGATTATTGCCTTCTGCCGGAGCCAAATTCAATATATTGTCGTAATACTGATCTAGCGCTTCCTGACCAATGTCAACTGGCATTAAACAAGTGTCCTGAAACATGCAGTGTTGCTGTCTATCATGGAGAAGCTCATCTTCTTCATCTAGAGGCGCTGTGACATCTACAGCAGGAACACTGTCCTCCACCTGAGAGGCATCAGGTTCCCTACAAAAGTCATTGACCCACTCCTCGTTGTACTCTATATCTTCATAATTCACATTAGACTCTTTCAGATACCTCAAGGCTTCTTGAATGTGCATGCTGTCTACAAAATGGTACTCATAGTGCCCTTTGTAAGTTAACTTTCTTTTGAGCTTGACACGGAGCATAGAGCCTTCCATATTGGACCGTGGCAACAAATTTGTCGTTTCTACAACATTGGCCGGAACACAAGTCACAGGCCCCCTTTAGGCAATGCAAGCATTTTCATGAAGGGGATATTTAGTGCAATTAAATGCTGCTCTAAACTGTTCAGACAATCCAGCTCAGGAGGAATCGGGTCCACCCCCAAATTATTTCGCCACACATTCAGGTGGGAATTCCCCTTTGCTAATCTTGTAATGGCAAGTGTAGCAAACCCAGAGCTGCCCTCTACCAGACTCCAACAACAAACAAGGCACCGTGCACTCTGCACTACATTTGTGCAAATAATCCTCATTAATGCACGTGTTCACAAGAGAAGCACTTGCACTTTTGCTGTAATGCTCTCTGTCACACTGCAGGACCTGATGTTTAAACATCAACCTATGGCACACACAGCAGACAAATTGGGGCCCATTCTTCACTTTCTCTAAAAAATTCTCTACAACAACATCAAATTCTTCCTCTCGCAACTTTGCAGCATGCCTTCGTGTTTTCACATTTGCAATGACACTCATTTTACGTTCTAAACTACTGTGATATTTCTTAATACTAGCAAGTTTTACAATGGCCCGGTGCCTTGTATCTATTTTATATTTTTTGACGCTCTGCGCCTTGACATGTTCCCTGTGCTCGCTGTCACTTTTATACTTCTGGACGCTACGTGTCTTGACTCTGTCCCGGTGCAAACTGTCACTTTCATACTTCTGGACGCTACGTGCCTTGACTCTGTCCCGATGCAAGCTGTCCCTTCTATACTTTTGGATGCTAGATGTTTTAACTATGTTTTGATGCACTACATCACTTCTATATTTTGCTACACTCCTTGACTTCATTCTCTGCCTAAAGACAGCTTGTTCTTTGTATTTCTTTACACTCAATGTTATTTTCTTCTCCCTTGCCAACATTTCTGCCACATATTTGGATCTTCGGTCCAGGGCCTTCTTCTTTTTAATATACTTGGATGGGCTTACAAGTGTAATCATGGACTGGCGTTTTTCTTTGATTGGTTCAACAGCCCTATTCACATCATTTAAACCAATATCTTCACAAATTTCTTGATTGTCCAAATGCTTGTGAGACCTGGTATCATGCTGACTGCTATCAGGTGTACCACTCCGACAAATGCCAAAGCAACTTCCTAACAGGCCCTCATTGACACATGTCACACACTCGTAGTGATTACCACTCGAGTTGTCCAAATAAATCCCACGACTGGATTCTGACTTTGAACTATATCTCAACCAACGACCACCGTAAAAAGTAAAGATATTTATTCCTAAACTATCCGCTGCAGCCTGAATTTCCACCTCTGTTGCCCAGCTATTGACATATTTCATTTTGGAAACTAATATACTCTGTCAAACAACTGTACACACTCCTGAGAAGCTTCTCATAATCTTCACAGTGCTTTTCCATATGTTTAACCACATGGAGTCTAATTTTCCTGTGATTTTTCTGTGTATTTTAAACTAATAGCGACCCCGTCTTCCTTCAAATACGCTGGGTGTTGTTTTTTTTAATGTCACCGTCATACTGTTGTGCGTAAGCTAACTTTAGCTATGTTTGCTAGCCACCAAATAGCTCAGCTAACATTGTTCGTTGGGCGAACATACTTTCACAGGTAACGGACCATCGAACCGGAAACGTTTAGCTTTTAACCGTGTTCTCTTTCTCTATGTGTGTACGCCGTGTTTTGCTAGTTTTTTTTGTGTTTTTGTAACATGTCGATATGCTCCGGAATCTCTTGTGGGAACAGCCGAGGTACTTCCGGAGCTCATTACAAATGTAATACAAGAGTATTCAGCATTCGTTTTCTACCCCTCACCCACACGAAGGTCGCGGGGGGTGCTGGAGTCTACTTGGAATTAAATTTGCATGTTTTTGGAATGTGGAAGGAAACCGGAGTACCCGGAGAAAACCCACGCATGCACACGGAGAACATTAAAAACTGTACACATAGATGGGCAACATTATTCATTAAAATTATTTATTCATGGTTTCATATACAAAATATTAATTCTAATTATGAATTACTGCATGTTTTTTGTAATTATATTTGCAGATATAATTAATGTCAATGTGCATTTTTGGCAGGCAAGTGATTAGCGTGCAGACCTCACAGCAATCGATGAGCAATCGAAAATGAATGCATGAATGAATGTGCATTTTAATTCTGAATTTTGAACTGTGGATTTAAAACACAATCCAAAAACTATGTACATGAAATTAGACAGCACTTTTAAAAACAAACCATTGTAACACTGTTTATGCTCCTTTTTAAAGGTGGCGGCCCGTGGCCTGGCAATGTGGGCGCTGCACATTGGAGGATACTTCAAAAGGGGAGCTTCTCAAGCATTACCAAGTCAAGCACAGTATTTATGGTTGTGGCTGTAAGTACCCTGTCTTCATTTAAGATGTCCTTGCTCCCTTAAATCATGGAACAGTGGTGATTCATCCTCGCTATCCTCCAGGAGCTGAACCAAAACCAACTAATCACCAATTAAAGAAGAGAGACAGCCCAGTCATTAAGGACTTGATGTGCAGAACTTTTGCACATAGAGGAACATACGAATACAAACAATACATACACAAATACATACAAATGAGCATCAGTGACATGAAGCACAGGTGGCCTACCTTGTTTAATGTCTCACAGGTGAGTATTTGGATTTTTTGTGTTAAACACATTATGGACTGTAAACAACTACTGTATGTTTCACAGTTACACTCAAGTATGCACTTCAGTTTTTGTTGTCACTGATTTTTTGTCTCTTCTTTCATATCTCTCTTTCAGGAGAGGAAGGTGCCAGAAGGGAGACGAAAGGACACCAAAACTGTTGTCCTTGTTTCCAGCGAAGAAAAACGTTGTCAGAGCAAGAATTCAAGCACAGACGAACATTCTATTTAAGGTATTAAAACCATCCTCCACCTATTAAATTTGTACCTTACCTGCAATAGTCATCATTCCACCTGTCTCATTCACATTTCTCTCCAATCTCTGTTCACATCATACAGCTGACATTTATCTTGTCTGACTCTCCCTCCTATTTATTACTCATCCTTTCCTCCAGTCTTTCTCAAAGGAGCTGTACGTATGTAGGAAATTCACATCAAGTAAACAAAATATCGCACAATATGTCTGTCATCAGAGACTAAGAAAACATGTTAATTTGAAATAAAGATCTGACAACAAGCCTTCTGTAGGTGCACAGCACACAGACACAATGTCAGGGCGGTGAAAGTGAAACAATAACCCGCACAGCACCTGCGTGACATGACCTCTGCTTTTAGTTACTGTGACTGAGAGTAAGAAGCTAAATACCCGTCCACCCTACCTGCTTAAGCTACACAAGCCTGAATAGATATCACTGTGACAACAGATACGGCCGCTTCATTCCTGCTGCTAGTTGCAATACAGATTTTTTTTATTTCACTCCAGCAACAGCCACAATAGCCACAATCTTACATACAGCCCCTTGAACAGTTTTTGTTTTTTCTTCCTTAGTTTTCTGTGCCTCAATCTCTCACATCCTTTGCACACCGCACCACAATATCCACTTATATTCATGCGCCTGGCAAAATTTTAGGTCTGAGTTTTTTTGCTAGCATCACCACTTACAAACTTCCCTCTCGTGTAAATTCTATAGAAATGTTTGAGACTTAAGTTTTTCTAGTAAATCAAAGCACTGCTTCAATGTGTAGTCTTGCTTTTTGTTACTTTAAACACTTTCTGTCCGGCAGATGGAATCCAACATGAGCAAACAAGGGACGTTGTCATCCGATGCCTTATTGACTATCTTGCAGGACATGCCAGTGCCCTATTCCAGGACTTTGAGGTTGGTATACTACTGTACTTTTTATGCTTCTCAAGGTTTTAAAATTTTAGCAAAATAATATTTAGCAAGTAATCTCAAGTGCACAGCTGCAGTACAGTTATTTTTCTTTACTGCACACAAAGATGGAGCTGCTTTTTGTATGCCATAAAGCACATATGTCAGAGTCAAGTCCCGCGGGCGCGAGAGGGTTTTACCTGGCCCGCGTGATGATATTAATCTATTATTAGATTCGGCCCGCAGATAAACTGTACTACATTTCCCACAATGCAACAGGGACGCGCGAGCGGGAGCATAGCGGGAGGCGGCTTAATTTATTCAGCAGTCATTCAGCATCAGTCATTAGCACAACAGCAAAAGTTAATTTACAGATACCCATCAACAATGGCAAAACGGAAGGTGGACGGTGAAAACAGGGGCTTTCAAACAAGGTGGGAGTTGGAGTACATGTCACGGAGGTAGCTGGAAAACCTGTGTGTCTTCTATGTGGAGAAAGTGTGGCGGTGATGAAAGAATATAATATGAGACGGCTGAAATTAAAAATGACGCTCAGAGTCATAAGAAAATATTGCTTTATTTATCCAATCATATTGTAATATATTTGTTATGTTTTCAGTAGGTTAAATCTTGGTTTTAATGAAGATTGGACAGTCCGGCCCTCGGCTTGTGGCCAAATGTTTTATTTGGCCCTCCGTCCATTTGACTTTGACACCCCTGCCATAAAGCAGCTGTGGACAACAGAACAGAGTACGTGCTATTTCTCTTGTGAGGTGCAAGTTGAACGTGAACTCCTAACAGCTGTCTTTACAATGTCTGCAGGATGCCGAGGATGGATCAACCAGCATTCAAGAAAAGATGGCATAGTGATTGAGGGCAGCACCGTCCACAGCACTCTTGGGGATCTTAGCCAAGCCTGCTACTATCTGATGGGACTGACGTATGCACGAGACCTGCGGTTCCCCAAGACCCTGTCATCCAGTTTTATGGTGTTCCAGAAAGTACTGCTGGATCTGGATTTATGGAAACCTTTCAAAGACTTTGCCAATGAAATGTTGTTGCCTGGCTCCCGTAAAGTGAATGGTTGTCTATATGTGCCCTGTGATTGGCTGGCCACCATTCCAGGGTGTACCCCGCCGCTCGGCCGTAGACAGCTGGGATAGGCTCCAGCACCCGTAAGGACAAAGCGGTAGAAAATGAATGGATGTTGTTGGCGGCTTTCTGAGTGATTTTTTGTTGATGAGGTTTACCTGTACCTGTCATGAGAATGTCATTCTTTCTGCATTTCAGCCATTTCTGCATCAATTTCTGCCAGATGCTCATATGCTCATTTTGATGTTGATGTACCCTGAGGTTATATAGTTCAAATGGAGATTTCCCAGACTATGTCCAATAATGATGGCGAGATGACACCCCGTGAGGCTTTGAACCATTTCAATCAACTGGTTTGACAAATGATTCATTTCTTGAAGCTTCATGTGCACACGAAACCACCTGCTGGCCTTGGATAGAATTACAGGCGGCTGTATCTTCATGTGTGATGCATTAAATGCTGATCTGTTTTGGCTCTTGGATATGATTATGTACTACAAAACATTGTAGAACCACTTGATTAACCTAAAAAGCGTAAGATTAAATATACAGTATATATAACATACTGAATGTTTTATTGTCCATCAAGGCCATGTATCGTGATATGGCTATCTTCATCATGGTTTTATGTCACCTGGCGGCCATGGTTTCAGGGAAAGTGCTTGTGTAACTAAAAGATGTATGCTTGTGTAACCTGGATAGAATATGAAAGATAGAATTATTTTTTTATTCAATAATATTTTTTTCTTAACAATTTTTGGTTTTAGGCGATTCCTCTTTTTTGATACATGTCGACTATGAATCGACAAACTATCCACACGCTCAACAGACTGACTCTCACCACAAAACCCCACATTTTAATGTTTAAGCCTGAGGGGTTTATATCGCCGAGTGATAGGAAAACATCGCGGCAAATTCTAAACGTTTTCCGGAATCCGTCACGTGGTACAGCCGGGCAGCGAGGCTTCGGACGTCATCGATTCAGGCCCCTCCCCCCAATGAATCAAACCTCGGTCCACGCTTCCCGGAAGTGCCCACTCAATAACTCGACACACGCTTTGAGGCCCCGGCACCTCTTGTAAAGTCACTACTGTTCAAAGATGAAATAGATATTTTATCTTTGTCAAAGGAGACTAATACATGTTTAGCGTATTTTTTCATGGTTTTTGTTTGTTTCATATATTGACTTGAAGTACTGAAAAAGATTAAAGAAATATACATTATACATCATCAAGTTTTTTTTTCTCTATTTGATAGTCCATTATTACATTCTGTTAAAGACAGAGTAAATGGAGCAGATTTGTTTTGTATAATATATAAATAATCATCTCATTTTCATTTACAACTTGCTGAGATTGTGATGTTAGAACATCATTACACATGGTTACTGTGCGATATATATATATATATATATATATATATATATATATATATATATATATTTGTTTTTTTCTACGGAACTGTCGCTCTTTCAAGGTGGAATTGATGTGCAGTTCATGAGTAAAAATATCACATTAATTATAAAAACAACAGAAATGGTGTAATATACAATTTATTAAAATAACGTCAACGAATTTACACACAAACAACAACAACAAAACAATTTACAAAAATACACAAACATATGAACATTAACAAATTTAAATTAATTGATGGGGGGGGGGTTATGTTTGGGGGGAAACGCTGGTCTCGTCCGGGTCACATTGCGTGCCGCATTCTCTTTTTTCTGTATATTGGAAACAAAACTACTTTAGTGATACACACAGAACCGCATTAATAGATCAGAAATGACATACATTACATTTATGCATGAACTTTCTCACCATCTCCAAGAAAAAGACAGGTAGCCTCGGCCACCTCAGCTCGTTGCAGAGCTTGTTCGAGATGAAACTTCAATTTGGAAATTTCGGCTCTTTGGCGCCTGCCTTCCACCTCTTCCTTCTTCCTCTCCTCCATCGCTTTCGTCACAAAGGCCATAATATTATGGCTCACTTCGGTGCTCTGCCGATGTACTTCCTCCCGGGGCAGAGTGTGGTCTCTGCATATATACTGCACAAATACAATAAAAAGTACATTATGTGCAATACTGTGTAAAGATATACGCTATCGTTAACGACAATGTTAAATAGCTAATTGCAAGCTTTACTTGAAAACATTAACACATGAGCATGATACTTAACTCTGTAACAGTAGACTGTTTGCAATTGGTGAATGTAACAACATTTTTATAACATCTTTGTAGGATTCATACATTGTAGAACTTATACACGTAGGCAAATATGGTAAATGATCACTTCGTTCAAGTGACATCGTATTTGGATCTTATAATAACAATATAAATGACATTGTTACTTATTTTTATAATGTTATCAGTCAATACAATACAAACATTTACGATTGCTTTTACCATAGAAATAGAAATTACTAATGGGGGCACATGCCCACATGGAGTGTAAATAATCATCTACTACATGATCTGGGCAGTATACACAGATGTTGGAGTCGGTTAGACCCATTTTAAACATTCTCTGCCCTGTGTAGTGTACTCTATGAATGGTTTTGAACTGAACCAACTGTAGGTTGGGATTTTTTATTAAACGGAACGAATTAAGGCATATTTGCTTCCAGAACTCAGGGTCACAGCTTGTAGATAAATCTAGGTTCCATTTGGAGACTGGGACCCCAACGGTGTTGTCACACTTTGACAAAAGAATGTACAACTTGGATAATGTTTGGGGAGCGGATATGTTTAAGAATTGGTCAATGGTGGGATAGCTTTCCCAAGATATGTTACGAAACCTAGCTCTAATTATGGATTTAATTTGTGAGTATTCAAGAAATGTATTCTGGCTTAACCCATACTGTGTAACAAGGTAAGTGAATGACACAAACTTTCCCCCCCTTATGATATTTTCCAAGCAACTTATTCCTTTGTCATGCCATGTTGTAAAATCCAAGGGTTTTTTTTTAAGCAATATATCAGGGTTATTCCAGATCGGAGTGTACTGGCAAGGATTGAGCGAGGACCTGGTTATTTTTAAAAATTCCCACCAAGCTGTCAGAGTGGTTTTAATATTTATGCTTTTAAAACAATCGTGTTTCCTAAGGATTTGACTTATGAAAGGTAAGTTAAAGATGGGGATTTCTTGGCTAAATGATTGTTCAATGTCTAGCCATAACTGATCCAAGGGGTTAGGTTTTATCCATTTTAAGATATACTGTAGCCTATTTGCCAGGAAGTAATTGGAGAAATTTGGCAGTTCTAAGCCCCCACATTCTTTAGATTTTTGTAATGTTTTTAGGCTTATTCGTGCTGGCTTATTTTTCCAAAGAAATTTATTTATATATGAATCTCATGACTTAAACCAAGTTATAGATGGTTTGGTTGGGATCATAGAGAACAGATAATTGATCCTTGGTAATATCATCATTTTCACAGTGGACACTCTGCCCATAAGAGAGATCGGCAAAGTTCTCCAACGTTCAAGATCATCCTCAATCGATTTCAACAGTGGGGTATAATTCAAGCTGATCAGGTCTGACAGATTGGAGGAAATGTTGATGCCCAAATACCTGATATTCCCTGAACGCAGTGGTATAGAGGGGGTGCTCTGGAAAACGAAATTAATGGGCAATACTGTGGATTTAGACCAGTTAATAGAGTAGTCCAAAAAGGTGCTAAAGTTATTGATGAGTGTGATAGCTTGGTGAAGTGAGGAGTGTGAGTTTTTTAGGAAGAGTAACACATCATCAGCATAAAGGCTTATCTTATGATGAACATTTGTTGTCTGGATCCCTTTAATATTTCCATGTTGTCGAATAGCAGCTGCAAGAGGTTCAATAAAGATAGCAAACAATGAGGGGGAGAGTGGACAACCTTGCCTAGTACCTCTTTGTAAAGTGAATTCTGGAGAGATCAGATTATTGGTTCGAACGGAGGCCTTTGGGATGCTATATAATATTTGGATCCACGTTCTAAATGACTCGCCAAAGCCAAATTTCTGTAGGGTTGCAAAGAGAAATTTCCAGTTAACTCTGTCGAATGCCTTTTCAGCGTCTAGTGAGACGATTGTGGTTTCCAAATTATGGATGATAGAGTGATCAATCAGATTGGTTAAGCGGCGTACATTGCTAACTGAGTGTCTCCCCTTGATAAATCCTGATTGATCGGGATGTATTATATGAGGGGTAACTTTTTCCAGTCTTCTAGCTAATACTTTGCATATTATTTTAAGATCCGCATTAATAAGTGAAATTGGACGATAACTGGAAGGTAATGTTGGGTCCTTTTCTGATTTTAGCAAAAGACTGATTGTAGCAGAATTCATATATGGGGGTAGGCGTGCATTTTCTTTTATTTCCTGAACCATTTTAAAAAAAACTGGGGCTAGCAGTGACCAGAATGTTTTATAAAATTCGGCAGGAAACCCGTCCGGTCCTGGTGCCTTGTTATTTGGCATTTCCTGTAGAGCATCATAAAGATCTGTTAGTGAAATGGGTAAGTCCAGGGTTGTCACCTGATTTTTTTCTAATTTTGGTAATTCTATGGTACTTAGAAATGTTTCAATGTCTGGATCAGAAGGGTTAATCTGAGGTGTGTATAGTCTTTTATAAAAGTCCCTAAAGACTGAATTAATTTCCTCCGGAAGGTGAGTGATGTTACCTTCTGAGTTTCTAATGGAGGAGATAGAGTTTTTTTCTTTATTGAGTTTTAGTTGGTTAGCTAAGAATTTTCCAGATTTATTGGCATGTTCAAACTTCTCCAAACGTAGTCTTTGTAATTGGAACTGAATTTTCTTATCAGTAATTTCTTTTAAATCTAATTTCAATTTTCTAAGATTATTCAGAGTATTCTCATCCTGTGAATTTGCATAAGCGGTTTCAAGGAGTTTAATTTTTTCCTCCAATTCCAATTCCAATAATCTTTCTTTCTTTTTCTTATATGATGAGTAGGAGATAATTTTCCCGCGCATTACTACTTTTGCTGTCTCCCAGAGAACACAAGCCGAGGTTCCCGGTTGGTCATTAAAATCTAAAAACATTGTCCACTCTCTCTCAAAGACGTTTAAAAAGTCTGGGTCTTTAAGCAATGATGTATTAAATCTCCAGCATTTAGTAGGTGTACTTGTGGTTTGGTTAGTGAGAAAGAGAGAGACTGGTGCGTGATCACTAATAATGATAGGGTGTATGTGAATATTTGATATGTCAGATAAGATTGAGCTACTTGTTAAGAAGTAGTCAATTCGGGAGTACGTGTGGTGCACTGGTGAGAAATACGTATATTCTCTGTGAGTAGGGTGATAAGAGCGCCAAGCATCACAAAGACCAAAATCAGACATATATTTTTTCAGTGTTGTTGTTGCTTGAGACTCACGATGTCCCCCAGCTGGGCTAGACCTATCTAAATCTGGATTAAATACCAAGTTGAAGTCCCCTCCCAAGATCAAGCTTGAATCCAGGTGTGCAGAGAGAGAAGAAAAAAAGGTGTGAAAGAAAGAGGGGTCATCAACATTAGGGCCATATATGTTGGCAATGCAAAATTTAACATTGTCCACCAATATGTTGATTATTATATATCTACCTTCTATGTCTATAGTATTGTTGAGCAGTGTAAAATTGACCCTCCGGCTAATTAAAATGGCTACGCCCCTCTGTTTGGAGTTGTAGTTTGCTAGGTATATGTGTGGAAACTGTGGTGAGTGAAATGTATGGGCAGCTGCATTGGAGATGTGAGTCTCTTGCAATAAGACAATGTCTGCTTGGATATTCTTTAGATGGTTAAACATTTTTTGTCTTTTTTCTCGAGACCCGACTCCCCTGACATTCCAAGTGACAAATTGCAGTGAGGACATCCTAGACTAGCTTATAATGATATGTGTGTGTATATATGTGCAAGTGTGAAGTATATGTGCCTGTAGGTAGTGTAAGCATATACTATTACATATATGCTTAAAGTGCACATGGGCATATTATAATGTAGTCCTCCTGATCTGACTAGTGAAGGTGTAATGTTGGAGTATGCATGTGTGAGATATGCATGTGTGTAAGTGGCAGTGTTGTAGGTTTATGTGTCAGATGTACAGTACGAGCCACCTGTGTACATGGATGTGTGTCTTTATGTACAATGTTTGTATTTGCGGGTTTGTGATTATGTGAGTGTGTGTGAACTGTATAGACATGCTGGTACAGAAAACAGACAAGTGACAAACAGGAATATAAGTGAGTGAAAGAGGGGAAAGACAGTGAGAAAGTGTGCAAGACAGGGAGGAAAGGAATGAGGTGACATGCAAGGGAGAAAAATGGGGAGTAATTTGAAGGCAGAGTGCAGGCGTTAACGAGGATGAGCGCGTTATAATATACGAACCTTTATCATGTAACTATGAAAAAGTAGGACGTTACCTTACCTTACCAAGCATATTCAGTTACCATGTTAGAGTGATTAATACAGCCACGGTGTAATTTCACGATCGCGGTATAGCTGTCCATTAACAAAGAGTTTGTCCACTGTGATGACAGCTCGGCACCCCTCGTTGATGAACTTTTTTCGGATAGGGAACAGGCGACGGCGTCTGTCGAGGATCTCCCTTGGAAACTGGTCGTTCACGCTGAAGTCCGTCCCCTTCAGCTCTCGGCCTCGGCCTTTCACCTGCTCCTTCTGCTTGAAGTGTTCAAATTTTGCCACGATGGGTCTCGGTCTTGTATTTTCTGGCTTCTTGGCTCCCAGGCGGTGGACGCGATGGAAGGTGATGTCCCCGATGACGTCAGCCGGGAGCTTGAGCCGTTGCGCCATGAAGGCCCTTACGGATTCTTCCGGATCTTCCTCGGATTTCTCCGGAATTCCTGCAAAGACGAGGTTGTCCCTCATGCTTCGAGCCTGAAGGTCCAAGATCGTTTCCTTCATGGACTTGTTTTCCTGGCGGAGTTGTGAAACTCCGTCGGTGAGGGACTTCACCGATTCACGGAGGGTTGCGTTCTCCGTCACCAAGGAGATTATTTGTTTTTGGCTGAAGTCCAGAGACTCACGGATGGCCTGAAATTCTTTATGGAGTACCTCGACAAGAGCCAGGCGGCCGTCCAAGCAAATCAGCCTCTTGTCGATGGAATCGAGGATGTCCTTGATGTCTGTGCCTGGTGGCGACGTTTCCCCAGGGGAGTCCTCAGGACGGCTACGCTTGGAGTTCGGCGTCTTGGGTGACTTGCCCGACTTGCCCATGACGATACTATCGAAGCAACCGTCGATGTACTCCTCCAGATCTTCCAGGTTTGTTTTTTGTGAACTGTAACTTTTCCAGCAGTTAAATATGTTGGTTTATATCTAAGGATACTTTGCGGATGTTTGAATAGTTAAGATTGTTTGGGAGCGCTGTATTCCGCTTGTCTGACCTGCGCGCGTCACGTACCCTCTCGCGAGATTACAGCATCACGCCTGAATCCGCCTCCCGCCTCTCACATAGAGGATCTTTGACTGTGGCGTTTATGCAGTAGGTCCTTCAAAACAGAGGCGCTGTTTTCAGGCGGGGTACACCCTGGACTGGTGGCCAGCCAATCACAGGGCACATATAGACAAACAACCATTCACACTCACATTCATACCTATGGACAAAAGGTAAGTGCTTTCTTATTATTTGCCCTTATTTTGACCATTGAATGCAATTCATGTTTAAGTCAATGTGAACATCTTCACATTTTATTATCTCTTTTTGTGTCTAGAATGGCCAGCTCTTCTTCTCCGGCGAAATCGCCCACAGCCACCAACCCGGAGGTGCAAGCTTTGCGCACCAAATGCCAATTGTTGTGTGTAAGTATTTGGATGATTTTATTCGTTCATATCATTATTATTCTGATGCTAGAAAATATTTTATTCTTTCTATAGTTCTACATTTTACCAGAATAACAGGGCTCGACAATAACGATGTACCGATGGCCCGGGGCAAGTTAAAACAAAATTCGGGCAAGTAAATCCAATCATTAATATTCCCGTCGGGCAAGTGCACTTTAGCATGCCGTACTGCCAAGAGTTTTTTTTAAAGCGGTTCTTGTTGGGTGTTGGTAAAACACGGACTGCGTAATTCCGGTGGTAATTTGCAAACCAATCCTTGCAAATCTTGAAATGGACCAATCAGAATCGTTTATTTAGACCGCGGTCCGTAATCCACAATCCGCATTTTAACCACACCCATTCTTGTTCGCGATCAACCAATCAGCGATCGTTTTACTAGGAAAACATCTATCATGCCGTCCCTGCCAACATCGTCTAATTCAGGGGTGCTCACACTTTTTCAGCATGCGAGCTACTTTTAAAATGACCGAGTCAAAATGATCTACCCACTACAAAAATGCAAAACATCTATTTATTTTCAAATGTATTGAGGATTATTTGTACGTACAATGTATGTTGATGTACCTTACATAACCAAATGAGCCAATATTGCAAAACACACATAATTAACTATTAACATTTTTTGTAATTACCTGAGTTTACTTTGATGACTTGCACTGAATTGAACCAGCCAGGGATGCATAGTCCGGACAGTAGCTGCTGATAGCCAGGTTAGCCAGGCAAACGCACTTCGAAAAAGACATTGTGAAAAAAAAAGTCCACCTCCCATTCCGTATGGAAGTGATATGTTTTTGCCTTTTTACTTGGTCCAGCTACTTCACTCATTTTAGTGACCATAAACTTTAGCGAGGGCTTAAAATCTGACGCAATTCGCCGACTAGCTTAGCACTTTGCATCGTTGTTTACGCATGAGCGGTGACCTAAAGGTCAAAATTCAGTTGTCATCTGACTGGTTGTCCTGTATGTCAATCAAGTAACGGGGATGGATGATAGGCTGACATCGTAAGTTCTGCTGCACTTAGAGACGTTGTTTGATTTGATTGGTCACCCGAAGGGCAACATTCAGTTGTCATCTGAATGGCTGCCCTGTATATCAATCAAGTGATGGCATTGATGCTAGGATGATATTTTTTTAATGTCACGCCGCGATCGACCAGCGATCGACCAGTACCACCTCCGCGATCGACCGGTAGATCGCGATCGACTTAATGAGCACCACTGGTCTAATTCTTCAACAACTTCTGAAGGAAAACACCAAAAAGTGATGAACCAGTGCCTCCTAAACAAGTATTTTATTAGCGGCAGCAAATCAAATGATGGCACAGGTGAGTGAATCACGTTGCTGTGACAATTTGAAGTGGTCACAATGAAACACCACCCATTAGATCCAATACCAAGTGCTGATTTTGCACAAGCTACAAAATCTAGCAGTTCAATTTCTCTGTGGATTTTTATCACCTTTGCTTCACAAATTATTGTTTGACCATTGAGCATTTTTTCTGGATTAAAAACACTTTACTAGTACACAAATGTGTCAAATGTTTCATTGTGGTGCACAACTTATAAATATCACTGCTTACTACGACTACCATGTGTAAGGTAGCATGGCTTGCCATGTTAACATACATCTCCACAAATTTTCAGACATTCCTCCAAATACAATGCATCAGTACTATTATCTGATGAATTATCAGCATATATTGATATATGATATCATTATGGCAGTCTTTTCATTTTACATGGGGCAAGTTCGGGCAAGTAGTTCTCACCTTAAGGATTCCCCATGGGCAAGTAATTTTTGTTTTTAACGTAGAGCCCTGGAATAATATTTGATATTGTGCATTTCGATGTCCGTGTACACTTCATTTTGTCGTAAAAAATATGTTGCCATGGGTTACCATCAATTACTGTGAATAATGTGTTGTTATCGGTCTGTTTTGACAGTACTCGTGCCAGGACCCTTGCGTGTCCCGGGAAGACTTATATTCCCAAAGTTACGTGCTGGCCGAGACCTTCATGGGCTTCGCTGCCAGGCGTGTCAGAGGCAAACGGCTGATTTCGGAACAGTTTGAAAAAAATCTAACCACCATCAGCCAACTTGAGGAAGCCTTGGCAGAGGCGAAACAACAAATTGACGCGGCAGAGGGGCAACAGCGATTGAACCTAAATGGTGAGATATTTCATATTTCATTGATGACAAGTTATATATTGTGTTGATGTTGCAATATTGTCATGTTTATGCCTAACATTATGTATGATTCTGATGATATATTGTAGTTGTTATTGCGGTGGATGTTATAGTGTTTCACCGCTAGATGTCACTCATGTGTTATTTCTTCTAAACAGACACACGTGACTGTGCCACACAAACGGACTACGAAAAACCAACCGGAAGACAGAATAAACGTCCAGAAAAACCACGTCCGGAAAAAAAACGAAAACACAAATAAACATCCCCCCTTCCACAAACATGTTAGGTGTGTCTACCGGACACGCCGATGCCGGGTGCTCCGTCCGAGCGCCCGTCGATTCGCGTGCCCGTCAACTCTCGCGCACCCCCAGTGGCATGGGGTGCGGTATGTTCAGAAAAACCACGTCCGGAAAAAAAACGAAAACACAAATAAACATCCCCCCTTCCACAAACATGTTAGGTTAATTGGCGACTCCAAATTGTCTATAGGTATGAATGTGAGTGTGAACGGTTTTTGTCTGTATTATTAATAAATTTTTGTTGTTATGTTGTGTATGGTACGTAATTAAACATGTTTTGTTTTGTTCGTACGCGACTTTGTTTAAATCTTTTTAGCTTTCATCCATCATCTGGTATTCCACAACATGTTGGTTAATTTGACAAAGCCGGTCGTTATTCATTTTGACACACGTAATAAGGTTTAAGTGGACTTTACAAAACAAAACACACCAACAAATACATTGCTCAGACATCTCACTTTGCATATGAACTTCACCCATGAAGTACTCGTGGGTGTTAAAAAACACTGAGAGAACCTGAATATGCCCATTTGCTGGAAAGGGATGTTTCCGGTAAAGACATTACTCATTATAGGACTCACAACAAAGTCTCAGGAAGCGGCTGGAGCGCTCCACATCGCCCCCTTCCGGATAAATATGGCGCATGGTGAATTCCACTCCGAGCGCCTCTGTTTTTTTCTACCGGACACGCCGATGCCGGGTGCTCCGTCCGAGCGCCCGTCGATTCGCGTGCCCGTCAACTCTCGCGCACCCCCAGTGGCATGGGGTGCGGTATGTTCAATTGATAGGAATTTTTGGTTGCTCCATGAAATGTGGGCGTGGCGGGTCGCCTTGCATGCTGAGCAGACTGTAAACGTTAATAAGTTGGCTTCACGTGGTCAGATCTTCATCATACTTGGTACATGTGATCATGACCCCACCTCGACGATCCACATAGGTCACTTCCTGATTTTGGCGCAGCCCCCCTATTGGCAACAACTAGCCTAACAATTAGTCTTCTTCTGGCAGGAGATTGATCAGATGGACATAAAGGTCACAAGGTCACTGACTAACAGTCTGGTGAATACTGTTGATGGACCTGATCTGAATAAAGCAGACATGGTGGGCGTGGCCTGGCGGCGAATGCTCAAACCTCGCCATTGACCCTCAAACGGTCATAATTAGCCTGCAGAAGGTTGCATGTGCTTGAAAACTTATAGGGGGGTCAGAATCCAGGCCTGAGCGCCCTGGTGGGACCCCCATTTGAAACCAAGCCAAATTGACTCACTAGCGCCACCTACAAGTTTGAAAATAATTATCCCTCGCCTCCCGTTGCACGGATTGTCATGATTTTTGGAGGAGACATCAATCATGATAGGACGCACAAAAAAGTCTCAAGAACCCCTGTTCAAAAACCGACAGGTCACAGGCTGCTGAAATCTTACACGTAAGGTCAGAATCCAGGCCTGAGCGCCCTGGTGGTGCTCCCATGTGACACCAATCTAAATTGACACACTAGCGCCACCTAGAAGTTTCAATTCATTATCCCTCGCCACCCGTTGCACGTATCACTATGATTTTCGGTGGAGACGTCTATCATGACCGGACGCACCTAACGCTCCAGAACCCATGTTCAAAAACCAGCGCCACCAACAGGCGGAAACATATATCCGCCACAAGTACCTACCGCACGGTCCAATCGTCGCGGATTTTTTTATGCCGGTTCGGGGCGTCGGACGGGACGTGACCGCACACCCGCCTCGCCGCCGGCGTGCCCCCTCCTGGCGGAAATGTGTAAATGCCGTAACTCCCTTACCGCTTATCCGATCGCCGCGGTTTTTCGTGCGTCCGACCCGCGCGCACCCCCGACCCGCGCGTACCCCCGACCGCGTCGGGGTGCTCGAGCCCGCTCATCACTGCTTGCAGTTTTAATTACTTTCATTGTTTTACGAGTTCTTTTCTTGACACATTCTTGCAGGATTAACGTGAACATCTGCAGGGTCGCTGTTGGCGCTTCCAGGCACCTCTAGGACCTGGGGCTCGCTGGGGGTCTCTGATCAGGGTCACGGGAACATTTCTTCTTCAGCACAGTCAAACACTTTCTATTGTCTAAGCGAATGGATATAAGGGTGATAACTGACGCTTTGTTTGTTCTGTCTACATTTTATTCGAACATGCGTGCAACTGGTCCTTTAGCTTGTTATGCCGGAAGTGCCCTCCTCCCCTACGAGCGCCCATCGGCATCGCTTCTCTGCCTTTTGGCTAAGACTGTGGTTGCCTCCTTTGGGTGGAGAATTGTATGCTTCAGGTGCATAGAATTCTGCCAACATTTGGGAGGAAATTTCCTACACTTTTCAGTGTATTTTAACTTTTCTTATTCCCGCAGCAGTGCAAGGTAAGTTTTATTTTTTGTATTTATTGCATTTTTAAGTATTTATTTGTTTTAAAACTCTCGTTGAGCAGGAAAATTTCAGCTGGTGGTGCCTCCACCATGTCGGCCAGCTATGCCGGTATGCGGAGGCACCACAGTGTGCGTTTCACATATAAGGAAATGGAGGGTGAGTCACTGGGACTGTCCAGATTGGATTTTTCCAGAAAAATCATCCAACAAATCCTTCAATTTAAACCTGATGACCTCAACTGCATTTTGGCACTGCCTTACAACAAAGGCTATGATGTAAGTTTCCAGTCTGCTGCAACTTTGAGAGAATTTTGGATTCGTTATGAAGATGTGAAATCCCAGTTGTCTGTGTTCAACGTTGAAAAACTGACTGACAATGTGGCTAAAACCGTTATTGTTAGAATGTTTAATGAGACAGTGACCGCAGATGACATTTGCTTTTGGCTGGGAAGATATTGCACGGTTAAAGGCCAGGCTATGAAGGTGAGAGATGAAGATGGCATCTGGAACTGCGCCTGGAGGGTCCCCATCCAGCAATGGCAGGACCCTCAGGGCTTCCAGGGTCTGAAACATCTCCAATCAATGATAGTTCTGGGAGAAAACCGAGGCTACATACACTACCAGGGTCAGCCCAAGCTCTGCCGCAAGTGTGGCGAGCACGGGCACCTGGCAGAGGCATGTCAGCAGACTGTGTGTCGGAAATGTAGAGAAATTGGACATACTTTTGAACAATGTACCAATGGCAGAAAGTGCAACCTCTGTGGAGACTCAAACCATATTTTCAGAGACTGCCCGAAATCCTTTGCCAACAAGCTAAAGGCTGGAAAAGAAAAGAGAAATGGAGAGGAAAATGCTGGGGCCAATATGGCTGTTGAGACCAAAAATAATTCAAATCTCCCGCCAAAACCTGTGATTGGAGGAGAAACAGGTGAGGCGGGACAGAGGGAGGGGCTCACAGAGGCCCCAGAAACCATGACTCAGAGTGGTCTGCTGGCAAGTGAAGGGTGCAGAGTCTGAAGAGGAAGCCATCCCACCCAGTGGCCAGCAAGCAAAAAGACTCGCTTCACAGCTGTCCGACTCCTCTCTTTTATCAGAGAAGCGGGGAAGGCCTGAGGCTCTCTCTGACAGTTCTTCACTGGAGGAGCCTCAAGTCTTCCCCTCGGGCTCCCCGAATGAATTGTCCTTTTTAAATATTGTTTTGCAGTCAACCCCTCGTGAGAAGCGAACTTTTAATGGCAGACTCCAGGAACGACCGACACCCAGACGTCGGCTGGGAAGGGAGGCTCTCCCCCTCCAACCCTCACCCACTGGAGTGAAGGAGGAGCCTCACTCACAAGAAATCTCATAGTCACAGTATACATTTTATAGCAATTATTTAACTTTTAGGCCCTTTTAAGTCTTATTTTTTTTATTTAAAAATCATACTTATGACTCTCACCTTCTCTACCATCAATGTGAGAAGTGTGAAGTCGAAAGTTAGAGCTCAAAGT
Organism: Doryrhamphus excisus; assembly: GCF_030265055.1. Taxonomy (NCBI): domain Eukaryota; kingdom Metazoa; phylum Chordata; class Actinopteri; order Syngnathiformes; family Syngnathidae; genus Doryrhamphus; species Doryrhamphus excisus. The sequence goes on from NC_080468.1 coordinate 907,433, forward strand.
GTTTTATCCTTCCTTCAAACTTTTAAGTCAGATGTGTTTTTATTACAAGAATGTGGTTTGCCCTTTTTAACAAACTACAAGCAGTGGGAGGAAATGTGGCCACAAACATCCTTATGGAGTGGGTCAAATGAAAATAAAAATGATGGCGTGGCCATTTTAATTAAAAACCCACATGTCACGGTAAAGGGGAGCACTGTGGTGAGGGAAGGGCGAGCACTATTAACACATTTGACTTTTATGGGACAGGATTTTAACCTCTTAAATATTTATGGTTCTAACGACAAAAATGAAAGGTATGATTTTTTATAAAACTTGCAGTCCCACATGCTAGGCCGGGTACCTTTTATAGTGGGAGGGGATTTTAATTGTATTTTAAGTAGGAAAGACAGAAAGGGGGTGGGGGAAGATTTTAAAGTAGATAAAACATCAGTTTTATTACAGGACATAAGTAGGGATTTTAACTTACACGATTGTTATAAAGCCATGCATCCCAGAGAGGAGGGCTTCACCTGGTTCAGTGGTGACAGCACAGGAGCCTCTCGCATAGATTATATATTCACACGGGACTGGGCCCCTACTGATGCTAGATTGACCCCTGTCTTCTTCTCTGACCAGCTGGTTCTCACCTGCACTCTTTCACTCCCGTCTGGTGCAGCGGTGGGAAGAGGTCTGTGGAAACTGAACTGCTCCCTGCTGGAAGATCAAGATTTGGTCAACCAGTACAGGGAGCGGTTCAGGGACTGGCAGACCCTTCAAGACTTGCATGAGTCACGAGCACAGTGGTGGGAAATGGTGAAGGCAAGGACCCGGAACTTTTTTAAAAAAGCAGGGCGAGAAAAATGTAATAAAGAAAAAAGATGCATGCTGGGACTGCAAAAACGTTTACAACGTTATTTTAACTTAACACAAAAAGGGCTGAATTTTAATGAAGAAATCAGGTAAAAAATGAAATGGCTGCCTTAGCGGAAATTAAAAGTAAAGGGGTGCTTCTAAGGAGTAAGGAAAAAGAAATTGAAGAAGGAGAAAAATGTACCTGGTACTTCTTTAAAAAGATTATGAGCAAAGCAGGAGGTATTTTTAAATTAAAAAAACAAAGACGGGTACATGGTGGAGACAAAAAATGAGATAAATGAAACAGTAGAATTCTTCTACCAAGAACTATATGAAATCAAAAATATAAACCCAGAGGTCATCTCAAGAGCACTTGATTTTATGGAAAAAACAGTGGATGAAAACATAGTTTTAACACAGGATTTTAGTCACAAAGAGTTAAATAAATGTATCAGGGCTTTTAAGAAAGGGAAGTCCCCCGGGGAGGATGGACTTCCCTTGGAATTTTATTTAACTTTTTGGGACATTTTAGCACCAGACTTACTCACTGTTTTTAATGAATTTGACCAAAGTAGCCGACTACCTGACAGTTTTAGAGTAGGGATAGTGACACTCCTTTACAAAACTAAAGACAAGACCGACTTGAAAAACTGGAGACCGATCACCCTTTTAAACTGTGACTGTAAACTTTTTAGCAAACTTTTAGCCACACGTATGACCATGGTTTTAGACGACTTGATCAACCCGGATCAAACCTGTGCCATCCCTGGGCGGAAGATCACAGACAGCCACATGCTGATCCGTGACACCATCTGTCATGCGAGAGACAGAAATATTCGGCTAGTAGTACTAAATTTAGACTTTGAGAAAGCCTTTGATCGGGTCTCGCACCAGTACCTTTTTAGGGTACTGCAAAAAGTGGGTTTTCCAGAAAGGTTCGTAGCGTGGGTGGGACTGCTGTACCAGGATATTACCAGCAAATTTGTGGTTAACGGGAATCTGACCAAAGCAGTTAAAATCAACTGTGGCGTCCGTCAGGGATGTCCGTTATCTGCCCTCCTGTATATTTTATGTATAGAACCTCTGGCACAGACTTTGAGAAGGGACAAATGGATCAACGGGGTGACTATTCCGGGGTGACTGACGACAAAATGCATTTTATACATGGACGATTTTAACATTTTATGCACAAATATTTCATCAGTTAACAGAACACTGGACCTGACTGACTGGTTTGGACGGGCCTCTGGGTCCAAACTCAATAGGGATAAGACCCAAGCCCAATTTTACGGACCCTGGACGGCAACAGAGAAAATAGGACTTCCCCTGACTGTGACACAGACTGACCAAAAAATACTGGGAATTAAATTTGGCAAGGACGGGGGAGGGGAAACCAACTGGGGAGACGTGGTAGGGAAAGTGAGACAAAGACTGGGCTTTTGGGGACTAAGACAACTGACTTTAGAGGGAAAGGTTTTAATCATAAAAGCTGTGATTTTACCTTTGCTTTTACTGATCAGCTCTGTTTTTATCCCCAAAAGACATGTGCTTTTAGAACTAGATCGAGCCATTTTTTATTTCCTTTGGGGCTCCAAGTGGGAGAGAGTGAGAAGAGATACTCTCAAAAAGGCAAAAGAAAAAGGTGGAAAAGCAATACCAGATCTGAAACTGTTTTTAAGCGCAAGATATATAGCATTGCACTTAGAAAATGCAGTGGGCTCATCCAGTACTCCCAAGACCAAAGCCTTGGTACGATACTGGATGGGCTCCTACTTAAGAAAACTAAAAATGATTCCAACAGATCTAACGATACCTGTGGCTTTTAACTTACCACCAGCATATATATTTATAAGGACTTTTTTAAAACATTTTAATTTGGAAAGACAAACATTAGACATTTTAAAAAATCATCGCTCTGTCATTTCTGTTGTGCAGGAGCGGGACCCAGTGAGTCCAGTGCGCGGGCTTGCATTCGGCGAGCCCACATCGGTTTGGCGCAATGTGAACCATCCTGCTCTCCCAATCAGACTTCGGGACCTGTCATGGATGGTGGCCCACGAGATCCTCCCAGTCAGGTCTGTTATGCACTCCCGAGGAATGTCAGCGAACCCACCTTGCCTCCGACCGGGTTGTGGCGCACCGGAGTCGGTGAGGCACCTCCTCTGGGAGTGCAGTGCTGCCGTAGACCTGTGGGCGACAGCCGGCGACCTAAATTTCCCGGACTTGCCAGCAAGGGAGGTCCTAAAAGAACAGCTTGTGCTCTACGGGGTGAGCCACCAGAAGTCAACCTACAAAGACTTCGGAAAGCAGTGGCTCGCCCTCGCCGCCATCAAAGACGCCATCTGGACCTCCCGCAACTTGCTGGTAAGGAGGCACAGACAGATGCCCCCCGTGGCTGTGATCCGAATGGCTGCAGCAACCCTCGCAGCTGCAAGCGGCAGGCCAAGGACACAGCCACAAAGAAGAATCGTCTGTGCCCACCCGGAGGTGGCACCTGGAGCTTCACGGAAAAGGTCTCGGCAGCGGCAGCCTGACTCTCCGAGAGAAGAAGGAGGAGACCGAGAAGAAGGATAAGGGTCTGAGGGTACCCTGACAGTGTCCTGGAGATTAGCTGTCTGGGAGAGTGGGATGTAGAGACTATTGATAAGGACTCACTGCGCTCCTGTACAACAGAAGACTTCTTTTTTATGATATTTTAAAATGTTTTGTACAGATTTTACACATGTTACTGCCCACAGCACTAGTTTTAAACAAACACAAAAGTTAATTGAACACTTTTAGATTAAATGTGGTGTGTATTTTACCTTTTTTTTTAAAGGGCAGTTTTCAAAAATAATGAAATGTGGTGAAATTTTGTATTAGTGACAATAAACAGTTTCAAAAAAAAAAAATCTGTTCTTATCAGTTTAATATCTGATACGTCCCCCAACAGGGGACTAAATATTAAATTGCTTTTTGGAACAGGGAGCTGCGATTGGGGCTTGCGCCATCCGCTCCACGCATCGACCTGGTATTGCAGCGCTTCCAGGAAAGGTGCACTTCTCCTTCTTGTGTAAACAGCAAAAGCAGACTCTGGCAGGGTCCATCTTGTGGATGGTGCTGAAAGAAATGCACTGAACGTGCTCACGTTTGGTGCCCCCTGAGCAGTAATTCTGCAGAGGAAATGGCTCGTGGTAGCGGGGCACTGTGTCTGCGCACTCCGTGGACCCCACTTCCCTCGCAGCAGCCGGTCTCCAGAGGGTGTCAGCCACAGGCGGTCAGAGCCTGTAAATTGTGCGTCTGCCCCCTCGGTGAGTGAGTGACCCGGTATTTTCTGCTCTCTTGTTTGCGCTTCTGACAGCTTCTGGCTCGGGTTCCAGTGGGCGAAGGGACTCAAAGTGCAGGAGCTGGCCTGTGCGGGTAGGTTTACCATGAACCACAATGTTGTGGCTTCCATCTTGGGTGTCGCTGCTTGCCTTCCTTGGACATAAAGATCCGAAGCAGTTGCCTCTGCGGCTGGGAAGGCCGCTGAAAGCGACAACAGCAATTTGAGCCGCTTCCGCTTGAGTTGGACGGTTGTTTCTGACGGCCACCTCGTCCACTGTGGCCAGTGGTTCCGGTGTGCTGGTAAAGTGGAGGCGCTTGGCCGACGCCCCTTTCTCTGCCTGGTTGCCGTTTTTCATTGAGGTTTCCTGACTGAGAGCAGATCGGCCTCTCGGCTGGTTGGTTGGTTGGTTGGAAGTGCCAAAATGCGCTTCGGAGGCCTTCTCCGAGCGAGTGGAGTACTTTTTTGGACGTGGCACACATGTGCCATATATTGAGAATTTTTTTACCACAAAGCCTATAGGGTGCTTGAAATACATTATCACAGCGAGAGAAACACATTTTCTCATTTTACAACAATGGTTGTGTGTGCCAAGCAATAAAGCACATCACACTAAATGTGTTCCATAAGTGCCAAAACCCTAACACTAACCCTTAACCTAACCCTAACCCTAACCCTTAACCTAACCCTAACCCTAACCCTAACCCTTCTTCTCTGAGCGAGTGGAGTGCTTTTTTGGACGTGGCACACGTGCCATATATGGAGAAATTTTTTACCACAAAGCCTATAGGGTGCTTGAAATACATTATCACAGCGAGAGAAACACATTTTCTCATTTTAGCTGTAACTCCACAGCAATGCTTCTCAGCCACCTGAAACTGTTGCACATAGAACGGGTTGCGAAGCTGCGTCAGGCACACTTGGAATGAGCCTCCTGGCACCTTCCGCTGGCTCACAATGACACGCCGTATCATGCTTTGCTCACAATGTGTTTGAGAGCGAATAAAGTGCATTTTCGAACAATGGTTGTGTGTGACAAGCAATAAAGCACATCACACTAAATGTGTTCCATAAGTGCCAAAACGAGCTTCGGAGGCCTTCTCTGAGCGAGTGGAGTGCTTTTTTGGACGTGGCACACATGTGCCATATATGGAGAATTTTTTTACCACAAAGCCTATAGGGTGCTTGAAATACATTATCACAGCGAGAGAAACACATTTTCTCATTTTACAACAATGGTTGCGTGTGCCAAGCAATAAAGCACATCACACTAAATGTGTTCCATAAGTGCCAAAACCCTAACACTAACCCTAACCCTTAACCTAACCCTAACCCTAACCCTAACCCTAACCCTAACCCTAATCCTAACCCTAACCCTCAACCTAACCCTAACCCTTCTTCTCTGAGCGAGTGGAGTGCTTTTTTGGACGTGGCACACATGTGCCATGTATGGAGAAATTTTTTACCACAAAGCCTATAGGGTGCTTGAAATACATTATCACAGCGAGAGAAGCACATTTTCTCATTTGAGCTGTAACTCCACAGCAGTGCTTCTCAGCCACCTGAAACTGTTGCATATAGAACAGGATGCGAAGCTGCCTCAGGCACACTTGGAATGAGCCTCCTGGCACCTTCCGCTGGCTCACAATGACACGCCGTATCATGCTTTGCTCACAATGTGTTTGAGAGCGAATAAAGTGCATTTTCGAACAATGGTTGTTTGTGACAAGCAATAAAGCACATCACACTAAATGTGTTCCATAAGTGCCAAAACGCGCTTCGGAGGCCTTCTCTGAGCGAGTGGAGTGCTTTTTTGGACGTGGCACACATGAATAAAGTGCATTTTCGAACAATGGTTGTGGGTGCCAATCAAAAAAGCACATCACACTAAATGTGTTCCATAAGTGCCAAAACCCTAACCCTTAACCTAACCCTAACCCTTAACCCTTAACCCTTAACCCTTAACCCTTAACCCTTAACCCTAACTCTAACCCTTAACCTAACCCTAACCCTAATAACCCTAACCCTTAACCTAACCCTAACTCTAACCCTAACCCTAACCCTAACCCTAACCCTAGCCCTAGCCCTAGCCCTAGCACTAGCCCTAGCCTTAACCCTAACCCTAACCCTAACCCTAACTCTAACCCTAACCCTAACCCTTCTCTGAGCGAGTTAGGGTTAGGGTTAGGGTTAGGGTTATTGCCAAGCAATAAAGCACATCACACTAAATGTGTTCCATAAGTGCCAAAACCCTAACCCTTGACCTAACCCTTGACCTAACCCTATCCCTAACCCTAACCCTTAACCTAACCCTAACCATAACCCTTAACCTAACCCTAACCCTAACTCTAACCCTCACCCTAACCCTAACCCTAACCCTAACCCTAACCCTAGCCCTAGCCCTGGCACTAGCCCTAGCCCTAGTCTTAACCCTAACCCTAACCCTAACTCTAACCCTAACCTTAACCCTAACCCTAACCCTAACCTTTCTCTGAGCGAGTTAGGGTTAGGGTTATTGCCAAGCAATAAAGCACATCACACTAAATGTGTTCCATAAGTGCCAAAACCCTAACCCTTGACCTAACCCTATCCCTAACCCTTAACCTAACCCTAACCCTAACCCTTAACTTAACCCTAACCCTAACCCTAACCTTAACCCTTAGCCTAACCCTAACCCTACCCTAACCTTAACCGTATTCCTAACTCTAACCCTAACCCTTCTTCTCTGAGCGAGTGGAGTGCTTTTTTGGACGTGCCACACATGTGCCATATATGGAGAAGATTTTTACCACAAAGCCTATAGGTTGCTTAAAATACATTATCACAGCGAGTGAAACACTTTTTCTCATGTTCGCTCTAATTCCACAGCAGTGCTTCTCAGCCACATGAAACTGTTGCAGATAGAACGGGATGCAAAGCTGCATCAGGCACACTTGGAATGAGCCTCTTGGAACCTTCCGCTGGCTCACAATGACCCGCCGTATCATCCTTTGCTCACAATGTGTTTGAGAGTGAATAAAGTGCATTTTTGAACAATGGTTGTGTGTGCCAAGCAATAAAGCACATCACACTAAATGTGTTCCATGAGTGCCAAAACCCTAACCCTAACCCTTAACCGAACCTTTAACCCTAACCCTAACCCTATCCCTTAACCTAACCCTAACCCTAACCTTTAACCCTAACCCTAACCCTAACCCTAACCCTAACCCTTAACCTAACCTTTAACCCTAACCCTTAACCTAACCTTTAACCCTAACCCTATCCCTTAACCTAACCCTAATCCTAACCCTTAACCTAACCCTAACCCTTAACCTAACCCTAACCCTAACCCTTAACCTAATCCTAACCCTAACCCTAACCTAACCTAACCTAACCTAACCCAAACCCTAACCCTAACTCTAACCCTAACCTTAACCCTAAACCTAACCCTAACCCTTAACCTAACCCTAACCCTAACCCTAACCCTAACCCTTAACCTAACCCTAACCCTAAACCTAACCCTAACTCTAACCCTAGCCCTAACCCTAACCCTTAACATAACCCTAACTCTAACCCTAACCCTAACTCTAACCCTAACCCTAACCCTAACCCTAACTCTAACTCTAACCCTAACCCTTAACATAACCCTAACTCTAACCCTAACCCTACCCCCACCCCTGACACTACCCCTAACCCTAAACCCTAAACCCTAGCCCTAGCCCTAGCCGTAGCCCGAGCCCTAACCCTAACCCTTACCCTAACCCAACCCTAACCCTAACCCCTACCCCTAACCCTACCCCTGGCCCTAACCCTAACCCGACTAACACTAACTAACCCTAGCCCTGCCCCTATCCAAAACATAAAACAATAAAAGCTTTCTATAAAAACTTAAAAATCCTAAAAGACAATAAATAGTTAAAACGTCCTGTGATAATGAATAGTTATTTTATATACATATTAAGGGTAGGAAAGGTTTGGAGCTATATATTACATGAACAGATAGACTCTATATATAAATATGCACAGATTAAGATCATATCAATTACAACAATATTAAAAAAAAGATTTATAAACCATATATTATATATCCTATGGGTTAAAATACATTGATTACATATAAATATGCATAGATTAAAATCATATCAATTAAAGTGATATTAAAAAGATTTATAAACCATATATCATATAGTATATATCCTATGGGTTAAAATACATGGGTTGCATTTAAATATTGATTTTACTAATAAGAAATAGGGTTAAAAACATTCATTTCATTCATTGAGCAAAAGACATAGTCACCAAGTTAAAACAACACTCAACAAATTGGATCACAAACCACACACTATAAAAAGGGAGACACAGAAGATCAAACACACTCTTGCTCTGACCATCAAAGAGGCAACATCAAGCGGTTAGTGGAGAGTTGTTTTGTGTGTTGTTTCCTTGTGCCCAAGCCTGAGGAAGACCCGTAAGGGTCGAAACGTTGCAACGGGCACAAAACTAGACAGTTAATTATATAATTGGACAATTAAATAATTAAAAAAATAAATTAATTAGATAAGCTAATTAAAACATTTTTTCTTTTTCTCAAAAAAACACACTCATTTCAATTCATTTCAGTTTATTTCATCTTTTTTAATTAAAAACACACAACTCATTATTTGAATACCATAAAAACAAACCTAAAATTCATTTATTACAATAGAATAACAAAGACGACATTAAAAACACACCCAAAAAAATTACAAATCCAGATGAGGGATGTTGAGGGGGGTTGGACGGAGGTCCGCTATGGGAGGAGGCGCCAACGCCTCCGTCAACCACAGGGGGACCGGGGTGGCAGGAACTACCGGGGGATGGAGCGTGCTCCTCCTGCCCCATTCAGGGGACGGGCTCAGACCCTCCCGCCTAATCGGCCAGTGCCTCCCCCGGGTTTGGACCGTGACCGTGGTCCCCAACCCCCTTCCTACGCATCAGTGGTAAGAAGGAACAATCCGAGAAGGAACAATCCGAGAGCCACTTCAAGGGTGGCGTTTCAGAGAGCACCGAGATATGAACAGGCCAGACAACAACCAACGGACCCCGCATTTAGTCAGCTGGTGCGGAAGCTGCACTCTGTAATCAAAATAGTCCACCATTTGCAGAACGTGGCCCCTAGGCCTTTCATCATCACCATCAGAATTTCATCCTGGAAATGGAGACAGATGAAGAATCGGAGGGACCACCTCCCTTGGTACCCACTCCGATCACAGCAACCCCGTACCAGGAGACCAGGGGTGACCAACACATTGTCCATCAGGTCCATCAGGTGGCCAGTCCCAGTGACGAATCCCGAGAGGACATACCGGAGAAGAGGACTGCCACTCCACAACCACAGCGTTGGAGGGTGACAAGACACGCCAACACAGATCGCAAAAACGTCGACTGGACCTTGACGGTGACCAAAAAGTGGCTCATCATCGGCGACTCTAACCTATCCAGGATTCCAGCATATTCTATTCCCGATCTGCAGATAGAGAGTTACCCTGGGACCACTTTCCGCAATGCAGAAGCACTGATGGAGAAGGCGTTGAGTTATGTGGATCTGGAGAAGCTGATTTTGTCTTTTGGCATCAACTGCAGGGCTCAGAAGGCCAAAGAAACCGCCATCAAACAGCTATTGGGAGCAGTTAGGGCCGCAAGGAGGAGGTTTCCACAGACGGAGATTTGGATTCCGGTACTGAACTTCCCACCCTCATTGCCCCAAGAGGAACAGGAAATGCTACAGATACTTAACAACTATCTCGAGAGGAACAGGTCCACTCTCCCGGCTCTTAGGAGCACCGATTTCCAGACGGGGGGGGACAACGTCCATTGGACCAGGGGAACGGCAGAAGCAATGCTTGCCCACTGGGTCTCTCATTTAAACTTGGACCCCCAGTAAGCCTGGTACAGGAGGGGGACAAGATAACACGATCTTTTGTGGCACAAAATGTCATAGTGTCATACACCAAAAAAAAAAAAAAGCAAATATACACATCTATTTTTTTTTATGACTTTATACAGTGAAAAAATGTAAAACAAATAATATCACACAGTGGGGGCAGTACTCAGGTGGAACCTTTGTCTCGGGAGCTGTTGTGCCAAGATTGCATTGAGGCGATTGCATTGCTGCTCCGTGTCCTCACTGCTGTCCACCCATATCTGTCCTTACAGGTCAGTTGTTGTTAAGAGGAACGAATTCAATCTCTGTAAATTCCTATTTCGTTGAAGGGAAGCATATTTGATAGCTCATATGATATTGTTAAGCTGTTTTTTTTTTAAATAGAGCAAGCTTATTAGTAACGTACGGCCAGATGCAGTTTAGACGACAGTTGTTACCGTATGGCGGCCATTTTGGGTTTAGATGGCCCTCAGCCTTGTCTCACAGGCAGATTCATTGAAGGTAGTTATTGGGCTCCTGCACACACTCGTGACCAACTATTGTATATTGTATACATATTGTACATTGTAATTCTTGAAATGAATCAAGTTTTAATAAAGAGACGCAATCTGGACGAAGATTTTGCTGCTCCGTGTCCTCACTGCTGTCCACCCATATCTGTCCTTACAGACTACTGTATCTTGCTACTGTGGTGCCATATCCTGGGACCCGTAACAAATTCTGGGGGCTCGTCCGGGATCTCTCGTCCACTTAACTGGAGGAGCAGGTCCAGTGATACTAGAACCACGGCACCAGCGTGACAAGGTGTGACTGTAGCCAAGAAGCAAGCCAGCAGGTGTCCCCAGTGAGCAGGATTTGGGCGTCACAAAGGGAACCGCGCTGCTTGATCGGATGCTCCACGTACACAGGTCACCACAAGAGGGTATCTGATTCAACAGATCCACATAGCACTGCCAACTCCTACACCATGTCAGTCATGCGTAACGAACTGGTGTGGGGCATTAAGAAGAACTTGTTCAGACTTTCAAGCGCTGACCTCTACCAAGTAGCAAGGAGAATCGCAGCTGATGGACAAGACACTGTCACGCTAAGCGAAAGTGATGATGAGAACTCCATGAACTATATCACCACTCATCTGCAGTCCCACACCTTACTTGAACTCGAAGATGAAGGTATGGGTCAGCTGTTAACACTGAATGATATAGTATGCAAGATGGTGTCCGGTGCTGCTACTGGTTTACCTGCTAACGTAGATGTTGATATTACGCATGCCTTGTCTCGCTCCACCTTATCAACTGTAACTGCAGAACACACTCCACCACCATCACACCCACATGCATACCACACTGCTACACAGCTAGATAACCTCAGCAACACTACTAACATCACTCAACATGAGACAACCGCACAGTCAGTAGGAGAACTAAGGCGGGTGTATGATGAGTTAGGTGAAAGGATAAGAAGGTATGAGGCTGAAGGTAGTCGCCAAGCCACTACGCTTGGCATGTCCAGACCACAGCCAGTTACTGAGGGAATGGTCTCCCTAAAAGACTTACCATACCTTCAACGCCGTGAGTTTAAAGTACATGGGGGCCAAATTGCAGACAACTTCAGACATATAACAACATCAGCAAACAAATTGATGAGGGTGTTAGAGAAGGCTTTACAGGGACAGAAGTAGTCAGGGGTGTGTTAAAGATTGTCAAACCCGGCACCTTTAGGGATATGCTGGCAAACAAAGATGAAATCAGTGTCCTGGAACTCAAGGGCTTTCTTAGGTCTCACCTCGGCGAAAAGGCAACCACAGAGATGCTCCAGGAGCTAATGTGTTCGAGACAAGCCGAGCAGGAGTCACCCCAGCAGTTCTTGTACCGCATGATCGGGCTGAAACAAAAACTGTTATTTCAGTCGAAGCAGGTCAGTACCGACATTTCCTACGACCCAAAGACCATTCAGGAAGTCTTCCTCCATACCATCTACCAAGGGTTAGGAACAAAACACGCCGAGCTTCGACAGAGACTGAGACCTCTCATTTCAAACCATCAAGTGAGGGATGAAGAAATTCTCAGCCATGTCACGAAAATTCTAAATGATGAAAATGAACACCTACGTAGACTCGGCCAAACATCCCGTCAGAGAACAACGCAGAACAAGGCAAAAATGGACCTGGAAAAGACACAAACCCATCAACACTGGAACAACTTAGTAACCAGGTGGCGAACCTCACACAACTAGTGGCAGCACTGATGGAACAACAAGCAGCCAATGTTTATGGGACCTGTCCCTCCATGCCATCCAAGCCTGTTATTCAGAAGCCACTAACCCCGAGTCCAAATCAAACAAAAGCAAGGACAGCTCTCTGCCCTAAGTGCACTGAACAGAATATGCCCGAGTGTGACCACTGCTTTACCTGTGGACAAGCGGGGCATCGAGCGGTGGGATGCTTGAAGCGGACTAGGTTTCAGTTAAACGAGGGAGGGCCTCTGACAAGGGACAGGCAGAGGCCAATGCACAACCCCAGTTCCCATCAATAAGGCCAACCTCTAAATGCGGGGCCAAAAGGACCATAAACATCAACCAACAGGCTGAGGTACTTTCAGACCATGATACCCCCATCTCCAGAGCACCTTTGGTAGGTAATAGGAGCCTGTTGAGATGCCTAATAGGGGGGTACCCAGTGAGCGTCCTATTTGATTCTGGTTCACAGGTGAGCATAATTGATCGTGATTGGGCTGACACCCACATCCCCAACTATGCAATAAGGCCACTAAAGGAACTGATTGAGGAGAACCTTGATGTGTATGCTGTAAACGGACAAGCAATCCCCTATGATGGATGGGTTGAACTCACTGTCAACCTGTCAGGCAATGATGATCCCAACCTCACTATACAAGTGCCTTTCTTAGTCAGCCAGTTACCCCTATCTCAGCCACTAGTAGGAGCGAATGTGCTTCAGGCAATCATCAAGAGGCAAGAACTATACGGGGATGTCATGCCTGTCATCGCCGACACCGCCTCCTGCCTGATTGCGCTCAGGTGTCCCTCATCACCTGATTACCTTCTTGCTATTTATTGCCTCCGATGCCTCCTGTCTGGTGCAAGTTCGTTGTACATTCATGTCTCGTCCTAGCACTCCTTGTTATCGCCTCGCCTGGTTTTCGACCCTTGCCTGCTTTTCGACCACCCCTCCTGCCTGCCGCTCTCGGATACCTTTGCCTTATTGGACTGACTTACCGTGTACCGACCTTCACCCTCGTGTAGTACCTGCCAACTCTGCCCTCCTTCCCACGTCCCCTCGTGACAGAACGAACTTGCCATCATGGACCCAGCGGAGTTGGAGTCCGTTCGACAGGCACTCCGGACGCAAGGACAGCGCCAGAGCCAACAAGAGGAACAGCTTGCCGCTCTAGGCACGGCGTTGCAATCCCTGTCGGAGCGACAGGACGCCATGGCTGGGAATCTAGGCTCCCAGCTTAACTCCCTGCTGTCGGCTCTTCAGCCCGCTGCTCAACCCGCGGCTCCAGTGGATACAGCAGCGGCTCCGCTCCCTCCACCGGTCCTGACTTCCGCCTTGCCGGCCGCTACGTGTCCACAGTTGTCACGGCCGGAGTGGTTCTCTGGCGAGTCGGGTGACGTACGCCCCTTTTTGACCAAGTGTGAACTCCATTTCGAACTTCAAGCCCCCGCGTTCATGTCAGAACGTGCCCGGGTGGCTTTTGTGATCTCCCATGTCACGGGCAGGGCAGGAGCGTGGGCCACCACGGAATGGAGCCGTCGGTCCGCTGTGTGCGAGTCCTACGCAGCATTCTCCAAGGCACTGGAGCAAGTGTTCCAACGTCAGCCGTCCGGCAGAGAAGCAGCTCGCTCCCTGCTCCAGCTACGTCAGGGGCGTCAGCGTGTCACCGACTACGCTGTCGAATTTCGCGCTCTAGCGGCTAACAGCGACTGGAACGCCCCCGCGTTGTTAGACGCATTTTTTCTTGGACTGTCCCCCCACATTCGTAGACAAATGATCCCTCTGAAACTGCCAGGAACAATTGATGAGCTCATCGCCTTGGCGGTCATGATTGAGAAGCGCCTTCATGATCATGAGGAGGAGAGCAGGTCACGCTGGCGAGATTCCACCACGTCAACAACGTCCGGCCCACCCCTGTCGCCGTGCCACTTGCTGCGCCCTCTGCTGACGAACCCATGCAACTAGGACTAACCCGCCTGTCTCCAGAAGAAAGGACCCGCCGCTGAAGTGAGGGCAGGTGCTTTTATTGTGGTCAAGGGGGACATCTAGTGGCTAATTGTGGGGTCAAGATGGGCAAAACAAGCAACCTGGGACATGGCTCGGTGAGTCTTAATGTCATTATCAGCAATCCTGCTCTCTATAAACCTTTGGTCCAATTTTGCTCTCAGCATACATCCATCATGGTACCTGTATTTGTGGACTCTGGGTCAGATGCCAATCTCATTAGTACTTCTCTCGCCAGGAAACTAAAGCTTCGCCTGTGCCCTCTACGACACCCCCTAACGGTGAAGGCGGTGGACGGAAGTTCTCTGGGCAAAATTAGTCACAGAACTCATCCGGTCAAGATCTCATTTCCAGACAATCACACAGAAAAACTAAGCCTCCATGTATTCTCTAGCTCTGATCATGAAGTTATCTTAGGGCATCCTTGGTTGAAGCAGCATAACCCCCACTTCGATTGGGCGTCTGGTCAGATCGTCTCGTGGGGGCCCGGCTGTCAGGACAACTGTTTGGTGAGTGCCAAAACAGTGATGGAACAAGGGGAGGTCAATCTAGACTCTGTTCCAGAGTGTTACCACGATTTAGCTGCTGTGTTCAGTAAAGTCAAGGCCAAGTCACTGCCACCCCACCGGGTCCATGACTGTGCTATTGACCTGTTGCCAGGAACCACACCCCCACGGGGAAGACTCTTTTCCTTGTCCCCTCCCGAACGTCGTGCTATGGAGGAATACATTCAGGAGTCACTTGCAGCAGGGATTATCAGGCCTTCCTCATCTCCTGCGGGGGCTGGTTTCTTTTTCGTAGAGAAAAAAGACAAATCCCTTCGGCCATGCATAGACTACAGAGGACTTAACGACATCTCCATCAAGAACCGGTATCCCCTGCCCCTCATTGCCACCGCCACTGAGCTCCTGGAAGGAGCTAAGATTTTCACCAAGCTGGATTTGCGTAATGCTTATCATCTTGTCAGGATACGAGAGGGGGACGAGTGGAAGACGGCCTTCAATACCCCAACCGGACATTATGAGTACTTGGTGATGCCCTTTGGACTGACCAATGCTCCAGCAGTGTTTCAGGGCCTGGTCAACGACGTTTTGAGGGACATGTTAAATATTTTTGTGTTTGTTTATCTTGATGACATTCTTATTTTTTCTCGCGATGAATCTACTCATGTGCAGCATGTCAGGAAGGTTCTGCAAAGACTCCTGGACAACCACCTATTTGTGAAGGCCGAAAAATGTGACTTTCACCAGTCCTCTGTATCATTTTTAGGGTTTATCCTATCCGAGGGGAAGGTGAGGATGGATCCGGGAAAAGTCTCCGCTGTTGCACAGTGGCCCACTCCGTCGTCTCGTAAAGACGTTCAAAGATTTCTGGGATTTGCAAATTTTTATCGTAAATATATCAGAAACTTTAGCTCGGTAGCCTCTCCTCTCCATGCTCTCACCTCTCCTTACAAACCATTTCACTGGACTTCGGAGTGTGAGAAAGCTTTTGTGAAGCTTAAGGATGGTTTCACCACAGCCCCGGTGCTTGCCATCCCTGATCCCCATCTGCAGTTTGTGGTTGAGGTGGATGCGTCAGATATTGGAGTCGGAGCCGTCCTGTCCCAGATCGGTCCTAAGGACGGTAAACTGCATCCATGTGCCTTTCTGTCAAAAAAATTGTCTTCAGCAGAGTGCAATTACGACATTGGGGATCGTGAATTATTGGCAGTCAAGACGGCTCTCGAAGAATGGAGACACTGGCTGGAGGGGTCTACGCTGCCATTCCAGGTATGGACTGACCACAAAAATCTGGAATATCTCAAATCCGCCAAGAGATTAAATTCTCGACAGGCTAGGTGGTCATTGTTTTTCAGCCGTTTCAATTTTACCTTGTCATACCGTCCTGGTTCCAAGAACACCAAGCCTGATGCTTTGTCCCGTATTTTTTTCCCGTCGGAAAAGGAACCTGAGGTCGGCCTCGGCCCCCAAACTGCCCTCCAGATAAATTATTTGTTGTGGAAACCATGAGGGGTTCAGTCATTCATTGGGCTCACACCAATAAGACCTCATGCCACCCGGGGGTGAAAAAGACCATGTTTGTAACCCAGCAACGCTTTTGGTGGCCCAACATGGCGAAGGATGTTTCTGAATATGTCTCTGCCTGTCCTGTCTGTGCGGCTAACAAATCTTCACCACAGAAACCCATGGGAGAACTCAGGCCCTTGTCTATTCCCCACCGGCCCTGGTCCCATATCTCGTTGGATTTCGTTTGTGGACTGCCCCCGTCAGAGGAGAAGACGGTGGTACTCACAGTCGTGGACAGATTTTCCAAGATGTCAAGGTTCATTCCTTTTGTTAAAATTCCCTCTGCCAAAGAAACGGCCGAGGCACTGCTGAACAATATATTTTGCATTTTTGGTTTCCCGCAGGACATAGTGTCCGATCGTGGTCCTCAATTTGTCTCCTTGTTTTGGAAGGAATTTTGTGTCTTGCTGGGATCCACAGTCAGTCTCTCATCTGGATTTCATCCCCAGTCTAATGGACAGGCAGAGAGGATCAACCAAGTGCTCGAGACAAAGTTGCGGTGCCTCGCCTCTCAAAACTCCTCTTCTTGGGCTAAACAACTCGTGTGGGTGGAGTTGGCCCACAACACCTTGCCTAGCGCATCCACCGGTATGTCGCCGCATCACGTGGTATTTGGTCACCAACCCTCCTTGTTCCCCTCGCTCGTCAAGGATTCCGTTGTGCCCTCCGCCTTGGCCTTGGTGGGGCGCATCAAGAGAGTTTGGCAGAGGGCTCGCAACAACCTTCAAAGACAGTCTGATATCTACAAGGTGGCGGCAGACCGCAAAAGAATTCCTGCTCCTGCCTATACGGTGGGCCAAAGAGTTTGGTTATCCTCCAAGACCCTTCCTCTGAGAGTGGAGTCGAAGAAGCTTGCCCCCAGGTTCGTTGGCCCATTTCCAATCTCCAAAGTGATTAATCCTGTCTCCGTTCGTCTAAAACTACCTAGGTCCATGCGAACCCACCCATCCTTTCATGTAAGTCAGATCAAGCCTGCAAAAACCTGCCTTTGGGTCCTCCTTCCCACGTCCCCTCGTGACAGGGGAAGCTGTGGCTACAGTTACCGGCCTTCTCTGTCGTGCATTCCAGATGGAGGCAGATGACATCAAAGCTATGGTCAACTTTCTCCAGCTTCCCCAAGAAACGCCCTGCGACCCAGTTACAGTGAGGGTTGGAAAAGAAAACATCAGTATTCCAGCTGGAAGAACTGTGAATGTTTGGTGTAGGATACCGCCAAATTTTTGTACCTCAGACCCCCTTGTCCTGTATGAATGACAGTATGAAGGCTCTGATGACAGAGCCTTAAGATAATGGAGTGTAGCAGAGGGAGTCTTGGCGGTCAACAACACCCAACGGCCTCATGTGAAAATACCCGTTGCCAACTATACGAAACATGAGATCACCATACCAAAAAGAACCATCTTGGGCACAATACAGCACATTGACAAAATCCTTGTGACAGATACACCAAATACACAACAGACTGAGCAGACCAGAGTAAAAGCTCAGACAGAGGAAGTAAAGGTAGCCCCTTCAAACAACCCAGTTGAGCCGTGGGTGCCCCCTGTCGATCTCAACCACCTGAATGCTGAACAACGAGAAGTGGTGAAGAAAGTGCTCATTGAGGAGTCAGGTGCTTTTTCTTATAGTAGTGATGACATTGGCTGTATACCCTCGCTGCAAATGGAGGTCAGAGTCAAAGATGACATCCCAGTTCAAAAGGCTTATGCATCGATCCCCAAACCCCTGTATAAAGAAGTGAAGGAGTACATACAGGAGCTGTTGGTGAAGGGATGGATAGTAAAGTCCCGGTCTTCTTATGCAGCCCCTGTAATTTGTGTAAGAAAAAAAGATGGTACCTTGAGGCTATGTATAGACTATCGACTGCTAAATAACAAAACCGTGCCAGACAGGCACCCTCTTCCCAGGATCCAGGACTCACTGGGGGGTTACAGCTGGTTCTCAATTCGCGACCAAGGAAAAGCTTACCACCAGGGCTTTATAGCAGAGGGATCAAGACACCTGACGGCCTTCATAACTCCTTGGGGTCTTTATGAGTGGGTCAGGATCCCATTTGGGCTATCAAATGCCCCCGCCGCCTTCCAGAGGAGCATGGAAGAGATGCTCGACACCCTGCGGGACGAATGTTGCATCCCCTACCTCGACGATGTTTTATGTTTTGCCAAGTCCTTTGATGAGCATGTGGAGGCGCTGCGCAAAGTCCTGCAAGCCCTACAACGACATGGAGTCAAGTTAAAACCAGAGAAGTGTGAGTTATTTCGCCAGGAGGTCCGGTATGTGGGTCGATTAGTTTCAGCACAGGGTGTGAGGATCGATCCTAAAGACCTCGAAGCTGTTCAAGCATTGAAAAACAAGACACCACAGACAGTCGGCGAGGTCAGACAGCTGCTGGGATTTTTGGGTTATTATCGAACATACGTGCAAGATTTCTCTAGAATAGCAAAACCTTTGTATGACCTGCTCCAGGTGAGAACTCTCAACGCACGGCCCAATGTGTCACGTATGAGGAAAAATGTCGCCCAGCAGTCATCTCGGACCCCAGTGAACTGGTGTGAGGATCATCAAAGGGTTCTGGAATGCTTGATTGACCTGCTGACTAAACCCCCCGTACTGGCATACCCTGATTTTGAAAGCCCATTCATTCTGCACACAGATGCTTCCCAGAAGGGTGTGGGGGCAGTCCTTTATCAGAACCAAAATGGGAAGATGAGGGTCATTGGATATGGATCACGCACACTGACCCCAGCTGAGCAGAATTACCACCTCCATAGTGGGAAGCTTGAATTTTTGGCTCTCAAGTGGGCGGTGTGTGACAAATTTAGGGATTATCTGTTTTATGCACCCCACTTCACTGTATATACCGACAATAACCCCTTGACATATGTGCTAAGCACTGCCAAGCTCAACGCTGTGGGCTATCGCTGGGTGGGTCACCTTGCAGATTTCCGTTTTGATATAAAATACAGACCTGGCCGAGCAAACATTGACGCAGACACTTTGTCTCGTTGTCCATTAGATATTGGATCCCTAATAAAGGAGTGTTCTGAGGAACTTTCCCAAGAGACCGTTGTTGCAATATGGGAGGGGAGCCGGCGAGCCCAGGAAGGTGATGTGGCGTGGGTTGCGGCCCTCAACTTAACATCTGGAGGTCAGCCACAAATGGAGCCACTGCAACAGATAAGTCATGATGAGTTGGTTAAAGAGCAGAGAAAAGATCCAGCAATCGGACAAGTGATCGGATTTAAAGAAAAGGACATGCCACTCTCACAGCTGGACAAACTTAAAACAGACATAAACACCAGGAGACTATTAAGGGAATGGAGTAGACTGCACGTAGAGGATGGCCTCCTTTATAGGAAGACTGCGGAAAGAAAACAACTCGTACTCCCTGGCACCTATAAGCAGACAGTTCTAGCCCAACTCCACAACCACATGGGTCATATAGGTGTCGAAAAGGTGTTAAATTTGGCAAGGTCCAGGTTCTACTGGCCTTTCATGAAAAGGGAAGTTGAGGAGTATGTAACCAGAAAGTGTCCATGTATCAAACAGAAAAAGCCTGCATTGCATGAAAGAGCACCCATGAGTCATATTACATCCAACTCACCTCTTGAGCTTGTCTGCATTGATTTCCTACACTTAGAAGCTAGCCGTGGAGGATTTGAGTACATCTTGGTTGTTATAGACCATTTTACTCGTTTTGCACAGGCCTATGCTACCCGCAACAAAACAGGCAAAACGGCAGCGGATCGTCTGTTTAATGACTTTATACCAAGGTTCGGATACCCCGCCAAACTCCACCATGATCAGGGCCGTGAGTTTGAAAATGAGATGTTCAGAAGACTCAGACAGCTGTCAGGAATTGGGCACTCAAGAACTTCCCCCTATCACCCCTAGTGCAACCCAGCTGAGAGACTGAATCGCACACTGTTGTAGATGTTACGTACCTTAGGAGACAAGGAGAAGGAACACTGGAAGGACCATTTACCCCATGTCATCCATGCATACAATTGCACAAAGCATGAGGCTACCGGCTTTTCCCCCCATTATTTGTTGTATGGCAGACACCCTCGTCTCCCGGTTGACCTTCTCTTTGGGCTCATGACAGATGAAGAAGCTAACAGTCCAAGAATTTACGCAGAGAAATGGGCGAGAAACATGAGTGAGGCGTACCGCATTGCCAATTTCAACAGTCAACAGTCAGGTGCTAAAGGCAAGGTACATTACGATAAGAAATGCAGAGGAGTGACTCTTCAAGTCGGAGACAGAGTCCTTGTGCGCAATCTGAGCGAGAGAGGCGGGCCTGGCAAGTTGAGACCTTACTGGGAGCCAAGTGTTTATGTCGTAAGGGAACAGGTAGGCAGCAACCCTGTCTACAAGGTAAGCCCAGAATCTGGAGGCCGCTGCACCCGCACGCTGCACAGAAACTTGTTGTTACAAGTTAATGACTTGCCTATTGAGACTCCTCAGAGTACCCCCGCCAATGCACCCCAGTCACTAAAGAAAGTGAAAAGGATCCCAAACAGTGTACCGAACAATGGGCAAGCACAAAGGTCGGACAACGACTCTAACGATGACAATGATGATGAAGAGGAAAGCAATCCATGTCACTATTGGCTTCGGGTCCCCGCGGCAGACAAGAATAGGAGGAGAGACTTCCAAAGTCAGGTTGTGGCACAAGGGACACAGAATAGGCCTGAACAGGCAATGGCTGACCAACCCCAAGGATCTAGTTATGACTGTGACAACAGGAGCAGAAACTCTGTCGAGGGACAAATAGGGTTTAATGGGACTGTACCGGGGCAAGAACCAGAAGCTGAGCAAGCCAGTGTTCAAGATGGTCACCAGGGCCAGGAAGGGGACACGTTAAGGGACAGCCCTAGACCGCTGAGACAGTCTACTCGAGAACGTAGACCAGGCTATGTGTTCACGTACCCATCTCTTGGACAACCAGCTTATGAGTTGCGTCCCGCCGTCAGCGCAGTTGAGATCCACCCCCTGCAGTACACGCATATGCATCCCATTCCAACTTATCCCTATACATTCCAACATCCAGTCACAATTCCATATTTACACGTCCCTGCCTCACAGCCTGTTAGCTATTATTGACATAATACTTACCGTCGCATGTAACCTTTGAAGACAATTCCATGTACATATGTTGAGATGTTTGACGTTATAGAAATGTTCCAATTGTAGGTAAAATTTGTGTGGGCAAAATGGGTATAGTATCGTCAAGTGTCAGGAGCCACTTTTGTTTGTGGGGGAGTGTGTCATACACCAAAAAAAAAAAAAAAAAAAAAAAAAAAGCAAATATACACATCTATTTTTTTATGACTTTATACGGTGAAAAAATGTAAAACAAATAATATCACACAGTGGAAGCAGTACTCAGGTGGAACCTTTGTCTCGGGAGCTGTTGTGCCAAGATTGCATTGAGGCGTGGACTTCCGCCAACGCTCAGACGCAATCTGGACGAAGATGTTGCTGCTCCGTGTCCTCACTGCTGTCCACCCATATCTGTCCTTACAGGTCAGTTGTTGTTAAGAGGAACGAATTCAACCTCTGTAAATTCCTATTTCGTTGAAGGGAAGCATATTTGATAGCTCATATGATATTGTTAAGCTGTTTTTTTTTTAAATAGAGAAAGCTTATTAGTAACGTACGGCCAGATGCAGTTTAGACGACAGTTGTTACCGTATGGCGGCCATTTTGGGTTTAGATGGCCCTCAGCCTTGTCTCACAGGCAGATTCATTGAAGGTAGTTATTGGGCTCCTGCACACACTCGTGACCAACTATTGTATATTGTATACATATTGTACATTGTAATTCTTGAAATGAATCAAGTTTTAATAAAGAGACGCAATCTGGACGAAGATGTTGCTGCTCCGTGTCCTCACTGCTGTCCACCCATATCTGTCCTTACAGACTACTGTATCTTGCTACTGTGGTGCCATATCCTGGGACCCGTAACAATAGTCTTAGCCAAGAATTTTCGTCTCACACAACCACAACACAATCTGTTAAACAGGGGACTAACATTCATTCCAACGGTAGATATAGCAAAATACCAAAAAAGACAACTGCAATTGGATATCCAAAATTACCATAGGAAGATTAAATTAGCCGCATATTTCAAGGACTCCGAGGACACGGGTCCACGTCCTTTCATCGGGACCTTAACATGGTCCCCACCAATAGGAGAACCGCCAAAGGAAATAATAACTCTCATTGAGAAGGATTGGGAACTTTTCCAAAGAGGTTACAGACC
This sequence comes from Doryrhamphus excisus, assembly GCF_030265055.1. NCBI lineage: Eukaryota > Metazoa > Chordata > Actinopteri > Syngnathiformes > Syngnathidae > Doryrhamphus > Doryrhamphus excisus. The sequence continues at coordinate 930,048 of NC_080468.1, forward strand.
TCGGAAAGAGAAACCCAATCTGTCGCAGAATGAGGTCAAAGCACTTAGGGAACTCAAACAGAACAAACATATAATAATCAAACCCGCGGACAAGGGCAGCGCGGTGGTTAACTTAAGCAGAAATCAATACATGTTTGAAGTGGAACGACAATTGAGTGACACAACGTATTACAAAAAACTAGAGGAACCAATCTATACTAGAACCATCCCAATAGTTAGAAGCATTCTCGACAGATTACAAAACCAAAAATTCATTAATGCAAAACAAAAACGATACCTGAGGGGGAACCTGGAACCAAGGGAACGGCGGTTCTACATTTTACCCAAAGTTCACAAAGACCCAGAGAAATGGACAGTGTATAATGTAGAATACATAGACGTGTACCTGAATTCATTGTCTGCTAGACACCCGGCCTACGTTAGGGACACCTACCATTTTATAGAGATTGTCAAGGGCTTGCAAATTCCGGCGAACTCGTACTTCTTTTCCATGGACGTTGATAGTCTGTACACGAACATTGATATTCCAGCAGGCCTTAGATCAGTGCAGAAAATTTTCCAGAAATATCCGGATCCAAAGAGACCAGACGAGGAACTATTACAGCTATTGGAGATCAATCTGACCAAAAACGATTTTGTGTTCAATGGGCAATTTTACCTCCAAATTAAAGGGACAGCCATGGGCAAAAAATTCGCCCCAGCGTACGCCAATATCTTTATGGCCAATTGGGAGGAGGAAGTGCTAGCAAAATGTCAGAAAAAACCCATGCATTATTGGAGATATCTTGATGACATCTGGGGAATTTGGACCGGATCAAGAGAGGAATTTGAAGAATTTGTGGATATTTTGAACTCTCACGATCCTTCAAACAAACTTAAATACGAATTGGACCAAAACTCAATTGATTTCCTGGACACAACCGTCTATAAAGGACCTACATTCGAAAGGAACCAGAGCCTAGACATTAAAGTACATTTCAAAATTACAGACACACATGCCCTATTGTTCAAATCAAGTCTGCACCCCAAACATACATTCAGGGGAATCGTGAAGTCACAGCTCACAACTGATTTTAAGGAAGCCGTGAAGACCCTCTTTGGGGCGCTACGAAAAAGGGGATATACGAGATCTTTTCTGAGACGGATTTTCAAAACATTCCAAATACAAAAAGAAAGGGACCAAAAGAAAATAATTCCCCTAATAACTTCATTTTCAACAACTGGCCAAATCATTAATAGAAAATTAAAGAACAACTTTGCAGAATTGATAGGAAATCAGGACATAATCCCAAATTCTAAAATAATTTCATCGTACAGGAGGAATAAAAATCTAAAAGACATTTTGGTCAGGGCAAAAATACAATCATTGACAAGGGAGAAACCCCACAGCCTAGGAGACAAATTGTGTAGATTAAAATATGTCCGAAATAGGACGGATAAAACCCTAATTCATATCCCACAAAAATTTAGTCCACGGTCTTCCAATTGTGTCTACCTGATATTCTGTACGAGATGCGGAAAACAATATGTGGGTGAGACCAGGAACTCAATCAGTACCCGCATGACACAACATAAATATAACATTAGGAACAAGAGAGATGTCCATAAACCGGTTACGGAACATTTCCAGTCTCATGGTTGGGACTCTGTGAGGGTTGCAGGACTTGAGAGGAACTTGATCTGGACCGAGGAGGAGAGGAAGAAAGCTGAAGAAGATGGATTTACCTGCTACGGACAAGGAGCCCCCTAGGATTGAATCGAACGTATACGGAATAAAACAACAGAATTCTTGAATCCAAAAATTATTTTAATTCATAAACAATTAGTAGAGCAAAAACAACAATTACTTCAAATAAGATACAATTAGATTGAGCAAAAACAACTAAATTCATATACAATTAGAATGATTTATGATACCTCTCAAATCAGAGGAGCCTTAATCCTAACCCTAACCCTACCCCCACCCCTGGCCCTGGCCCTAACCCTAACCCTAATCCTACCCCCACCACTGACTCTAACCCTAACCCTAACCCCTAACCCTAACCCCTAGCCCTACCCTGGCCCTGGCCCTAGCCCTAGCCCTAGCCCTAGCCCTAGCCCTAACCCTAACCCCTAACCCTAACCCTAACCCTAACCCCTAGCCCTACCCTGGCCCTAGCCCTAGCCCTAGCCCTAGCCCTAGCCCTAACCCTAACCCCTAACCCTAACCCTAACCCTAACCCTTACCCTAACCCAACCCTAACCCTAACCCCTAACCCTACCCCTGGCCCTAACCCGACTAACACTAACTAACCCTAGCCCCGCCCCTATCCAAAACATAAAACAATAAAAGCTTTCTATAAAAACTTTAAAATCCTAAAAGACAATGAATAGTTAAAACTGTTGGAATTTGACCACCTGTTCTTAGGTCAGTGATTCCTGTGGGTGTCGTGTTGGAGGCAAGAGATGACAACAAACTTGTCAGTTATATGGTTTACTCTCAGACCAGTCAGATTACACGGAGCTCCGGGCTCATAAGTCTTCCCCTAACACCTGCAGAGACGTAGGCTTTACTTACAGCTCAGAACAAATGAGTACAGCTAACTGTCCCTGCCCGGCTTTTATTATGCTAAGAAATGTCGGTAGATCTCTGGCGCATCACAGGTGGCCCCCCTTCTTTCCTCGGCCGACGTCTTCTCACCAACGCAGGGCGGCGGGGTGGAGCGGTGGAGCCAGCCGTTATCGACAGGCCGTGGCTGCCGACGTCATGCTCTCCCGTTATCTGTTGTTAGTCAAAATTGTGGATGTGTAGTAGAGCTCCGGAACTGTATGTGCCTGAAAGCGATTATGTGTCCTGTGATTTGCCCAAGGCTGCTTGGTTGTACTTGATTAAATGTAGTGCATAGTTATATGAGTGAGACACAAGAAATAGGAGACAAACATACATGAGACACAAAGAATAGGAGACAAACATACATGAGACACAAAGAATAGGAGACAAACATATATGAGATGCAAAGAATAGGAGACAAACATATATGAAACGCAAAGAATAGGAGACAAACATATATGAAATCCTTCAATCCCCCTCATGGCCTCAACAGAGGCCACAAGGTGAAATACCGGATCAGAGTTAGGGAAGAAGCACCCGGTCACCCTGTGGGGGCGGTGGATGCAGGCGGGCCAACTGGTATTGACCTCGCCCATCGGCCGCCATCACCCTGGACAGGATGAGCTGGAAAAGGCACTTGGAACATGGGAGACAACAACAAATGAAAAGACCAGCCAGAACAAGAAACACTAAAACTGCAATAATAATGCCGGAGGCCAACTCTTTCGACTTACCAAAGTAGCTCATCAACGAGTCCCACGGGCTGGTGTCCACACCGACATGTGATTTCATGTGATTTTATTCAAAGCTGTGAGACCTTCAATGGCACGAGACAAACGACCACCCGGTGCCGTATTGTTTGAGATGAAAGTGCAACATTCCGTACCAATCATTGCACACACACCATGTTTTTCTGCTAATAACATATCGAGAGCGATACGATTTTGAAAGGACATCAAAGACGTGGCCCGCAACTGTTCACTTACCGCCTTGAAGCCTTCTTCGGTCTGATTGTAGATTGTAATGCACATAATTGATGCAATCAACATTTTTATTAACGGTGATCCAAGGGATAATTGACTCAAAACCTGCTGCAATCTGATTGACTAGTTTATATTCGTCTGGAACTCTCTCTTGTAATGTTTCGAAGCACTGGTGGACACCATTCCGTCTGGGACCGCCGTGGCAGTTATTCGGCCTCCGACCACACCTACAGACGAAAAGAACACAGAGTGAGATAAAGGGCTATAGCTAATAACAAAAATGTCAAAACAAAGCCAGGAAGCTTATCATAAGTGTCATGTAATATAGTTTGCCACTTGCATGTATGTTGTGCAGTATCAGTGTAATCAGGGGCTGAACTATCAGTGTGTGTGTGTGTGTGTGCGTGCGTTAGTTAATGCAGAAATCGCCTCAGTTGTTGGTTGGGGAGGAGGAGCCCCCAGGGCTCGGGATATCGCCAAGGGCAGTGACATCTTCACCACCTCCCCCCTCATGGGCTGCATCCAATGCAGACCGAGGCGACCTAAGAGATGAGGATTCCGGGGCAGGGTGGTCTTTTGGATGAGAGTCGCGACCCCTGCAGTGTAACGACTACACAACGGTTGTCTGCGGAGCCAAAGCAGAGGCCAGCGACTGAACTAGGGTCACAAAGGCTTGTGAAATCTCCGAGTCCCAGTCCAGCCTGACGTTGGCATGCTTAGAGCCCTTGGCACGCACTAACGCGCGCAAGGGTGTAGTGCGTTCCGCGTAGCAGGGGATGTACTGTCGACTGTAACCACACAGTCCCAAAAAGGACAGCATTTCACCCACCGTGGAAGGCTTGGGATGCCTGAGGATGGACGCACGATGGGCGTCCGACATGGCGTAGCCAGCAGCTGAGAGAACACGACCCAGAAAGGAGACAGTTTTCCTCCAGCATTGTAGCTTTTTGCGTGAGACTTTGAAACCCAATTCGTACAGGCACAGCAGCACGGCTTCCGTGGCCTGCAAACAACAATCAGCAGAGTCAGTGGCGAGGAGGAGATCATCCATCCATCTGTAAGCTGCAAAACTGACAACACCTGGCGCAAATGATGATTGAACAAACCAGGGCTGTTCTTGAAACCTTGGGGCATGCGGGTGTACTGGAACCATTGGCCATGATAGGTGAAAGCAAAATACTTTCAACTCACAACAACCTATGTCAAATGGACCGTTGGACCACACCCCCTCCGGGATGGTGTCCAACATGGGTCCGGAGAGTTTGTGATCTGTCAGTGTTTTTAGCTTGTACCTGTCAATCAAGCAATGTTGAACAACGGACACGTCTGTGCATTGGCACACCACACGATACGCTGACTCCGAGGGAGAGTGTTGTACCTGCGGTACCTCAGGGAGCGGCGTACAGTCTTTAGCTGCCAACAACCGTTTCACCATGGGACCCAAGGACCGTTGTTCATGTCCTGGGGCCACAGCCAAAGAGATGTGTGGCGCCGAATCAGGTGTGCCTTTGTACCAGGCCTGTTCCAACTTAACAAAATAGATGCTGGCCGCCACCCCCTCAGGACCTGCGAAAAGACGAGAAATAATTTAACCATCACTCCATACCTTCAATTTCTTCAAATTTTTCCTGATATGTCATATCCTGTTGTGTGTCGTAAAACAATGTGCAATGTAACGGGGTGGTGGGAGGCATATACGTGGCCTTGGACAGGATCCATGGTTTCCACGTCTCATAGACTGACACCACACTGCTCGGTGAAGAAGTCTGAGTCAGAAGGAACCAATAAATGTCGGCTGTTGTGGTTGCCGGCAGTTCTTTGAGCAGGTATTGTCCTCCTGTACTTTGGTTGTTGCAGTTCACTGTCGTGCCATCTGGCAACGTCAGGGTTAAACCAGAGTCTGTGCACAAAATAGTAGCATTAGAAGCAGTCAATATGTCACGACCAATCAAGTTCAAACCAGTTGGCACCGCCGTCCTGGTCTTGGTAGTATTGACCAGCAGGGGAAGGTTGAGAAGCCGCTTGCTGTTGCTGAGGTCGGTGGAATGGGCCGTCCCGCCCACGTGAGCCTCCTTGTGAATGCATGCCTTGCGGTTGATGAGCCCATGGTTGCTGCTGCTGTTGTTATGGGAGTGACTGGGGTGGTCCTGATGGTGGCCACTGTCCAGTGCAGGTGAGGCAATCACATGCCCAGTGGTCAAGAGCTCCGCACACAAAACAGCCAGTGTAGCCCTGAGACGGTCCACCCCTTCTCCCACCTCGGTTAGACATGCCACCACGCCCCTGCCACATTATGTTTTTCTCTTTCTTTTTATCTGAGGTGAACTCTCGTTCTTTAGCCGATTATAATTTCAATAGTTGTGCTGCTGAATCCTTTTGTGTTTTATCTTTTTCGTCCTCCTCCTCACGGTGCCTGCGCATGTGGTGTAACAAGATTGCTTTGTATGATTTTTCTGTTTCGACTGACAGATTAGGAACATCTTTTAATTTATTAGCCACTGACGAGCTAGCACTGCCTGAAACAGTGTGGTCACAGACAGTGGACGTCTCCCCAGGCCAAACTGAGGCCAGCTGTAAGGCGCAATACCTCGTTGATCCATGGGTCTGCTCCATGGGCTAGTGGAGGCAACTTACGACACATGCTGTCAATATCTGTTATGGTAAAAGGTGTGTATACCGTGTGCTGGCCCGCCACGTCAACTTTTAAAGGCATAACTGTTTTAGATCGAGCCCCTGTGTCGTCTTGTCTCACAGGGGTTGGTGAAGACGGCGTTAGGGATATGTCATCTTCCGATTGGGTATCCCGTTCCGCCGTAGGTGTCGCCGGCTGGCGCCTGCCGTAATCTGTCTCAGCAGTGTATCGGCGCCTGGTACTGCCTTCTGGCAACACATTAGACATGTCAATTCGTTTTAAGAATCTTAGATACGCTTTTGCTGTGTCTGGCCGAATCTATAAGGGACATGTTTTGCGCTGCGCCCGTGCAGGAAGTCGCACCGCCAGTCTCCACTGACGGGTCGCCAACCTGTGGCACGGGGCTGCCTATGTCTGTTGGGGGATGGCGCCTGTCTTGTTGTAGGGTCGGAACGTGTCTATTTAACTCCTCCCCATCAAGGTCTACTTCTCCCTGGAATCTTAGAGTAGGATAGACTCCACTGGGAGGGTTTGGATTGGGTGGGGGTGCCGATGGCGTGACCACTAGGGCCCTTCTCGCCTTCGACTGTTTTTCCCACGTCATGTACAGGGCGGCCAAAGCCAAGCTTGCCATCCCCATCGAATGAATTATTCGCCTGGAATCTTCTAATTTTTTCAGCGTCTTCTTAAGTTCTGACTTCTGCTAGAATGACGCCTGCTCAATTTTCTCCTCCCCCTGTCTTATTTATTTCATAATCTTTTCCTCCTCCTGTCTTAACTTACTCTGAACCTTCACAATATTATCCCAACTCTGTCCATCTCACACATCCCATGTTTTACGTACCATCTGTCTATCTTTATTCTTATCCTGACTTACCAAGCCCCTCATAACCTGACCTTCCACAAGACCAAACAATTCACTTTCTGACACCCTCGGGGGACCCCCACACATTTCCTACTCCTCACATTCTCGGTCCAACTCACCTTCCATTCTATTCCCACAACAATTAAAACAAAAAACAAATACAAAACTGATAGTTGCAAGAATGTTGAGCAATAATGAAAGTTATCAAATAGACCCTGTCTATTTAAGCATCCATGTGAAGCGTTCCCCTCACCGCCTGCTGGCTCAGACCAGTCAGATTACACGGAGCTCCGGGCTCATAAGTCTTCCCCTAACACCTGCAGAGACGTAGGCTTTACTTACAGGTCAGAACAAATGAGTACAGCTAACTGTCCCTGCCCGGC